>NC_085012.1:956539-989039 GCF_963854185.1 Sardina pilchardus
TGTGCTGGTCATAAAGATCTTCACCAACATCAAGGTGAACTGTTGGTCATGTATAGTTATAAAGATCTTCACCAACACCAAGGTGAACTGTTGGTCATGTATAGTTATAGAGATTTTCAATAACACCAAGGTGACGGTGCTGGTCATATGGAGTTCACGGAAACATTTTCGGACTTAAATATGGGGTCTCGGGTTTGGACAGATATAGTTCATAAACATAGGCTTCGGACAAGAGGGCATTTCATCTCTGTGAATGTGAATGGCTACGTGCACTGAAGTGTCTCTTTGAGTCTAATCTAGTCTCTCGCTCTTCTCTCTCTCTCTCTCTCTCTCTCTCTCTCTCTCTCTCTCTCTCTCTCTCTCTCTCTCTCTCTCTCTCTCTCTCCATATGCTTTTTTTTCTGTTCCTGAAGGTAAAGCCTCAATTCCAAGAAATCCTTCGTCTGTCCGAGGAGAACGTGGGTAAGTCAGAGTTCACTTAACCAAGAATAACACCAGAGGGAGGAGTGGACCAAACCACACACACACACACACACACACACTAGCTGTAATGCATACACACACACACACATGCACCAGAGATCTGTGCTGCACATTTGCATTTTATTTATTTTCTCTTCTTTTTATTTTTGACTTGCTTTTCGGAGCGTGGAGTAGCAGCTTCCCGTGCTGCGTTGGGATGTGTGTGTGTGTGTGTGTGTGTGTGTGTGTGTGTGTGTGTGTGTGTGTGTGTGTGTGTGTGTGTGTGTGTGTGTGTGTGTGTGTGTGTGTGTGTGTGTGTGTGTGTGTGTGTGTGTGTGTGTGTGTGTGTGTGTGTGTGTGTGTGTGTGTGTGTGTGTGTGTGTGTGTGTGTGTGTGTGTGTGTGTGTGTGTGTGTGTGTGCTGCGTTCATTCTCGGGATGTTTGCCGTATTTTGAGAGGCTGCTGTGGTGGAAGACTCTGCCAGCGGCTACTCGGGGCTTAAGACTTGTTGTTCGGAGCGGTTCTCGCTGGACGGCTGTCGCCGCTGTATTTTCTCACTCGTTTCTTTCTCACACACACACACACACACACACACACACACACACACACACACACGCACATGCTGTATTTTCTCACTCGTTTCTTTCTCACACACACACACACACACACGCACATGCTGTATTTTCTCACTCGTTTCTTTCTCGAGCTTTGACTGAAGGTCATAGCGGTCGGGATGAATGGAGTTTGAATTCCTGATTATTTTATGGAAGTCTTTTATAGCTCTGACCTCTGATTTACCATGTTAGAAAAATTTTGTTCTTTTTTGAACTCATTGTCTGTATCATTCTGACCTAAAAATGTATTTAATGTTGTTGTTGTGATTTATTTCCATTTAGTTTATAGTAGTGGTTTTGATCAGTCGCACATCCCACCGTTCTACGTCTTAATCTCTAGTCTGAGTGAAATGAAAATGGGCGCCACAAAAGCAAACATATTTATTCGTCTGTTCTCTCGTCTCGTCTCTCCTCGTAGACGCCTCCGCTGGCAACGGCATTCTGACCAAGGCCACGGTGCCCATCTATGCAACCGGCGTGCTGACGTGCTACAACCAGGTAGGACCCCGTGTGTGTGTGTGTGTGTGTGTGTGTGTGTGTGTGTGTGTGTGTGTGTGTGTGTGTGTGTGTGTGTGTGTGCGTGTGCAACAGGCGTGCTGACGTGCTACAACCAGGTAGGACCCCACGCACGGTGTGTGTGTGTGTGTGTGTGTGTGTGTGTGTGTGTGTGTGTGTGTGTGTGTGTGTGTGTGTGTGTGTGTGTGTGTGTGTGTGTGTGTGTGTGTGTGTGTGTGCAACCGGCGTGCTGACGTGCTACAACCAGGTAGGACCCCGTGTGTGTGTGTGCAACAGGCGTGCTGACGTGCTACAACCAGGTAGGACCCCACACCAGGCCCGGCCCATCTCCCGTCCAACTCCATCATGCTGAACCGCGCCTGTGTGTGTGTTGATGTGTCCTCTGCATTGTGCCACAGTTATGTGAGGTAGATGAGAATTTCATGTCCTGAACAGCCGTTTGTTTGTGTTTGTGTGTGTGTGTGTGCGTGCGCCATGTTTGGCTCTGCTCCAGGATGAGGACCGTAAGCTGCTGGTGGGCTTCCTGGAGGACGTGATGACCACTCTGTCTCTGTCCCATGCTCCGCTGGACAGCCTGAAGGCCTCCTTCGTGGAGCTGGGGTGAGTGCATGGCAACGGCCCGCTAGTAATTAGGCCTGGAGGTCCTACCGAGAACACATGCCTCTGGCAGTGCCCCCTGTGGGAGGGAAGACTGTACTGTAGCTGATGAGGTGCTCAGTGGAGAAGATGCTCAGAACATCAGAAGGGCCACATGTCTTTTGTAATGGAGTGATTTATATAATTGTTTTGAAGCATCTGAACTGACCTGCTTATAATTTCGCAATGTTATTATAGTTATTACAATTATTACAATCTTATAATGGCAGCAGCATCATCATTCATTGCAGAAATCCCACAAAGGGATTGATAATCTTTCACATATTGACTTTGTTCTAAGCACCTATATTGTGTAAGAATGAAATGCACCATAAACTTAATGGCATAAAGGTTTTTTTTCCATATTATATGGGGTTTTTTTAGGTAGCTAGCATCTTTTATAACATGTTGAAATTCATTTTGACTAGCTGCCCAGGCCATTCACTGTATAGTTTCATGATGCGGGCCAGAATCCCAGCAAACATGTGAGAACAGTTTCTTTGTAGTAGGACATTGGCATAATTTTCACCAAACTGCACCAGGTAGATAGCTAGATAGGTATGAAATTGCCATCATTATCACCAAACTGCACCATTTAGCAGCTAGCTAGCTAGATAGCTTTCACCAATGGCAGCTACGCTTTTTTGGTGCCTATAAAGCAAGTCAGTCAGTCGGCTTTTAGCGCGCTAGTTTTAGACGAAAGTAGTTTCTTCCGATGGAAATGAAGTTGCCTCTGGTCTTGTTCTTGACCGTGGGTCTGTCCAGTGTTTGTGACGCCATGTCTGCTGTCCAGTGTTTGAGACGCCATGTGTGCTGTCCAGTGTTTGAGACGCCATGTCTGCTGTCCCTCAGGGCTAACCCGGCCTATCACGAGCTGCTGCTGACCGTGCTGTGGTACGGCGTCGTGCACACCTCCGCACTGGTGCGCTGCACGGCCGCCCGCATGTTCGAGGTGAGTGACCCTGCTAGTCCTCTAAAGGTTATGCATGGGGAATATATATGGGAAATAATGTACGTATGCATGGGGAATATATATGGGAAATAATATACGTTTGCATTAGCGAGTTTACCTGCTAGTCTTCTAAGGCTTATGGGAAATATATATGGGAAATGACGCACGTTAGCATTAGTGAGTTTCCCTGCTAGCCTTTTAAGGCACAAGATTATATGGGGAATAATGTAAATTAGCTTTAGTGAGTTTCCTTGCTAACTTTCCTAATTGATCCTCAAGGGGAGATTCAAGATCCCAGTAGATCTAAAACCAAGATAATATGAAACACAGGATTATATGAGAAATAATGTATGTTAGCATTAGTGAGTTTCCCTGCTAGCCTGCTAAGGCACAGGATTATATGAGTAATCATGCACTATAGCATTCAGTCAATTTAATCTGATCTTGTGTAGTGCAGTAGTTTCCTTTGATGCTGGACTTGTCCCCTAGACAGCAATGGACATGGCCCTGGACTGCACCCTGTCCACATCAGATTAGAGTAGCACTCATTCCAGAACCAGCTGTCGTTGTAGGCCTGCATCGCTATAGTTACAGCTACTGTACGCCTCTGTGAGAGTATCCTGCTGTTAGACCAATACTGCTACATGAACTGTTAAGTGAAGTGTCCTGCTGGTTAAACTAATACGGCCACATTTTATTGCTCAGGAAGAACTTACTGTAGGAGGTAGTCAGGGCTAGTGTGCTCTGTAGATTCTCTCTCTTTTTTTCCTCAACCAATCAAAGCACCAGTGGTTAACCCAAATCTCTTATGTGCTGTTTCACTTAGTCACTCGAGTTGTCCACTTGTGTGGTCTTTCCTCGTTTGGAAGTGAGTCTGCAGAGCACACCACCCCTCAGGACAGTGGAGTACGATGTTACAGTTAAGGGTCAAAGACAAGGTCAACTACTGCATCTTAGTTCACTGGAACAGTTCATTTAACTTTAAGCCCAATTCACACCAGAGATTCCCGATGCGACGAGACTGAGTTGCAGGGGTGTGAATTAGAAGTTGCACGTAGTTGCAAGCCGTCGCAGAGCATTAAACCTGTTGAGTCGCAGTCGCAAGGTTTTAGAACGTCGCGGCTTGTCTCGTTTCGTCTCGTTGGGAATCTTTGGTCTGAACCACTGATATTCTTTATAGATCAGTGGTCTGAACCTTAATTTAATGCATATTTTAGAATAGAACTACTGCTCTATTCCAGAGCTAGTGTTAAATGGAATGTGACAGTGTAAAATAGGCACCACGTTTCTCTGTAAATGCTACAGTAGTTTCATTGAAGTTGATATATGATGATATGTTCTGAAGCAATATACTGTGACCCTGTTGCCCCCGCCCCCCACCCCCACCCCTCCCCATGTAGATGACAGCATCTGTTTTGTGTTTGCACCCCAGCACGCTTGCTGCTGCCATTGAGACGACATAACTGCCCTCTCATTCCATTACCCCATGCCTGTAAGGGTAGAAGAGAAAGATGGCAAATGTGTTTGTGTAGACCCCACATACCCCACCCCCACCCCCCTCCCCACACACACCTCACCCCATCCCTCCCTTGCCCTCTCCACACACACACAAACATGCAAACACACACACCATCCCCACACACGCCATCTCATACCGAGCTGTAGCTTAGTTTATGTATTTGCTTGGCCTCTAAAGGTTTGTTTTGGTCCTCTGTTTCATTTATGTTTTGGTGAGTTGGCTATCTCTTATTTGGCTTCTGTGTGTTGACCAACATGTGTGTACGTGTGTGTGTGCGTGTGTGTGTGTGTGTGTGTGTGTGCGCGAGCGTGTGTGCTTGTATGTATGTCTGCCTCTGTGGTTATTTTTGTCATGGTTGTTTGTTACCTTCTGTCTTTCTTTTTTGTTTCTCTTTCTGTTTACCCTTACCCTTCTCTTCTCCTCTCTTCTCCTCTCTTCTCCTCTCTCCTCTCTCTCTCTCTCTCTCTCTCTCTCTCTCTCTCTCTCTCTCTCTCTCTGCGGTGTTCCATGACACTGTGCTCACTCTATTCCATGCATCCTGTTGTGACATCACCCCTGCCCCCGACCAATCAGCTGTTGGTGAAAGGGGTGAATGAAACGCTAGTAGCACAGAGAGTGGTGCCGGCTCTCATCACTCTCTCCAGTGATCCCGAAATGTAAGTCTTACTGCCTGCCTCAGTCATGGGGGGGGGCCTCCCGCTCGCGCCCCCGCGCTCTCCTGCCGCCTGGCCTCGCTCTCTCAGGAGCCTGACACGCCCGGTTCTTGAGCCGTATGCAAATCTATGTCCACAAAGGTGTGAAGTGCACACTTGTCATGGGCCTGACCCAGCAGTGCGCACTATGTTATCTGACTGGTGATTTGGCTTGCAAATCAGAGAGTGCAGAGGTAGAGGTTTAGTTAAACAAAGATTTGATAAAAACGCAACTGATACTGATATGTTGCATACTCATGATGTAGATGTATTGAAAATGTATGTGTTTATAGAAAATAATGGCTACCGTCAAGTCTGTCTCAATTCCAATTGTAACTTACCCTACTGAAGTCAAGGCGCGGGCGGAATGCACCCCCCTCTCTGTTTTTATTTTGTTTGTGTGTGTGTGTGTGTGTGTGTTTGTTTTGTTGTGTTGTGTGTGCGTGACTCACATGCTCAGTGTACTAACATCCTTTCCATCCGCCCAGTCTTCACTAACACCACCTGGCTTTGGACCGGCTGCATGCCATCCATTTTTATTTTTTATTTTTTATTTTTTTTTAGCTCCTAGCATGTTCGGCTGCGACCCTCCGACCTCTGAATCGGCACACTACCCGACCCCCCCCCCCCCCACTCCACCCCCTCCTGCCCCCCACCCCTGCCCCCACCCCCACCCCTGCCCCCGCCCCTGCTAGGTTGTGGGCCCTGTGTGTGTTTGTTGTGTTCACCCACCCGTCTCTCCTGTGCCTCTGTCTGACTGGTTGCAGCTGGTTCTCCGGGGCATGAGTGAAGCCTTAATTGACAAGCGAGTAGCCCCGGCGCTAATAACCTTGTGCAGTGGTCCTGAATTGTGAGTGATTTGCAAGATGATTTGAGACTCTTTTATTTATTGATTTATTGATTTATTTACCTTTTTTTATTTAAAAAAACAAAACAAAACCAATTCCTGTTTCCTCTGCATTTTTTTTTCTTGTTTTGTTTTTTCATTTTGTTTTTTTCATATGAATGTTTGCTTTTTTCCATCAGTTGACCTTGGTCTTCATTTTTCATACTGACATGGCAATGATCATCTAACATTTTTAACCATCCTTGCTTACCACACAAGCCATTTGACATGATTGGTGATCAGTGATCTCTCTGTTTGTGGTGATTTGTCCTGATTGGCTAATGCATTATGATTGAACATGTGGAGTGTGTGAGCCGGGCACAGGAGCTGTGTGTGTGTGTGTGGCTTAACCAGTGTGTGTTTGCAGCTCGGTGAGGATCTCCACCATCCCAGCGTTTGGGACCATCATGGAGACGGTCACACAGAAAGAGGTGTGTGCCTCTCTATGCAGTTCAAGGCTACAGGTCTATTCTCTATGCCTATGGCATGACCGTGTGCACAGACATGTATTACAATGTATTATTAAATCAATTACTTTTTTTTTTATTTTAATTTTAATTTTTATGAGATAAGTCTGATTTTAACAACCTTTTTTTTGTATGTGTGTGAAGTAACCTTTGGTGTCATGAAAGGTGTTTGAAATTATGGTTATTATTATTATTATTATTATTATTATTATTATTATTATTATTATTATTATTATTATTATATTTATACATTAGTGTATAGATTTGTATCATATGTCACATTTACTGTGCACTTGTTGGTAGATACAACCAAGGCGTGAATTCAAAAAAGTTATTTCAACTACCGTTTCACGGAATTTAGTATCAGTTAGATAGATAGATACTTTATTGATCCCCATGGGGAGATTCAAGTTGCAGTGCACTGCACATGGTAGCCAGTAGCGGTGCTCTCTGGTCTGCCCTGTCCCGGGTGCCTTCACATGCCCCTGTTCCCCTGATGCCTTCACATGCCCCTGTTCCCCTGATGCCTTCACATGCCCCTGTTCCCCTGATGCCTTCACATGCCCCTGTTCCCCTGATGCCTTCACATGCCCCTGTTCCCCTGATGCCTTCACATGCCCCTGTTCCCCTGATGCCTTCACATGCCCCTGTTCCCCTGATGCCTTCACATGCCCCTGTTCCCCTGATGCCTTCTCATGCCCCTGTTCCCCTGATGCCTTCACATGCCCCTGTTCCCCTGATGCCTTCTCATGCCCCTGTTCCCCTGATGCCTTCACATGCCCCTGTTCCCCCCACTGATGCCTTCACATGCCCCTGTTCCCCCCACTGATGCCTTCACATGCCCCTGTTCCCCTGATGCCTTCACATGCCCCTGTTCCCCCCACTGATGCCTTCACATGCCCCTGTTCCCCCCACTGATGCCTTCACATGCCCCTGTTCCCCCCACAGCTGCTGGAGAGGGTCAAGATGCAGCTGGCCTCCTTCCTGGAGGACCCGCAGTACCAGGACCAGCACTCGCTGCACATGGAGATCATCAAGACCTTCGGCAGGGTCGGCCCCAACGCAGAGCCCCGCTTCAGGGATGAGTGTAGGTGTCCCCCACACTGGCACACCCAGCTGGGTATTGATTAGGGATGAGTGTAGGTGTCTCCCACACTGGCACACCCAGCTGGGTATTGATTAGGGATGAGTGTAGGTGTCTCCGACACTGGCGTGCCCAGCTGGGTATTAATTAGGGATGAGTGTAGGTGTCTCCGACACTGGCATGCCCAGTTGGGTATTAATTAGGGATGAGTGTAGGTGTCTCCGACACTGGCATGCCCAGCTGGGTATTAATTAGGGATGAGTGTAGGTGTCTCCGACACTGGCATGCCCAGTTGGGTATTAATTAGGGATGAGTGTAGGTGTGTCCGACACTGGCATGCCCAGTTGGGTATTAATTAGGGATGAGTGTAGGTGTGTCCGACACTGGCATGCCCAGTTGGGTATTAATTAGGGATGAGTGTAGGTGTGTCCGACACTGGCATGCCCAGTTGGGTATTAATTAGGGATGAGTGTAGGTGTGTCCGACACTGGCATGCCCAGTTGGGTATTAATTAGGGATGAGTGTAGGTGTGTCCGACACTGGCATGCCCAGTTGGGTATTAATTAGGGATGAGTGTAGGTGTCTCTGGTGTGACTGGTGTGCCCTGTTGGGTATTAATTAGGGATGAGTGTAGGTGTGTCCGACACTGGCATGCCCAGTTGGGTATTAATTAGGGATGAGTGTAGGTGTCTCTGGTGTGACTGGTGTGCCCAGTTGGGTATTGATTAGGGATGAGTGTAGGTTTCTCTGGTGTGACTGGTGTGCCCTGTTGGGTATTGATTAGGGATGAGTGTAGGTGTGTCCGACACTGGCACACCCAGCTGGGTATCCGAGACTGGCGTGCCCAGTTGGGTATTGATTAGGGATGAGTGTAGGTTTCTCTGGTGTGACTGGTGTGCCCAGTTGGGTATTGATTAGGGATGAGTGTAGGTGTCTCTGGTGTGACTGGTGTGCCCAGTTGGGTATTAATTAGGGATGAGTGTAGGTTTCTCTGGTGTGACTGGTGTGCCCAGTTGTTGACTGTGGTATTGTTAACTGTATAGAGATGGACTCCATTCAGAAATTAACTGGTTTTCCCCCTTACATTTCATTACATTTCTGTAAGTTGTTTAAAACCACAGAAAGGGAATATAGAGCTTTGTTTCCATGGAAACCTCTCTGTTGGGTTTTATAAGTGTGGACATATGTTTCTGTGCGTGTGTGTTTTTCAGCGGTGTGTGTTGTGGAGTGTGTGTGTGTCCCTAACTCTGCTTCTCTGTGTGTGTGTGTGTGTGTGTTGCTTTTTCTTCTCCAGTCGTTCTTCCACATCTGCACAAGCTGGCGCTGGGCAACAACGTGCAGACAGCCGACAACAAGCGCATCGATATCGCCACGCAGCTCTTCGAGGCGTACAGCGCCCTGTCCTGCTGCTGTATCCTTCCGCCGCGCGCCGCAGTGCCACATCACATCACATCACATCACATTACGCCGGCGTGGCAGAGCAGCATGACTCTCTCCGTCTGTCTGTCCACACCTCCTGTGAGCCGGCACACGTCACGGCAGTTTTAACATAGCGTGAGATGAGCTGTGTGTGTGTGTGTGTGTGTGAGTGTGTGAGCTGGTCAGGATCTTGACCGTTTGGCGAACTGTGGCACACGAGGCTGGTGACGAGTGAAAAGTGACCGCACACACTCTCTCTCTGACACACACACACACACACACACGCACATGCATGCGTACACCACACCTTCAATTGGACTGGTATCTTGCCCCCACATAAAAGAGGTCTGGCAGGAAGAGCCTTGTAAGGCTGGAGGACCCAGAATAGTCCCAGAGAGGAGAGGAGGGCTCAAAGCGTTTCCACTGTTTACTCTGCGCCCTGTGCAGATGGACCCGCTGTGACACGCCCTCTGTGGCTTATGGCAGAGCGCTAGACTAGAGGCTCTGTTTTTTTATTTATTTTATTTTTTATTTATAAAAGGCTCGCCGTTAAATAAGAGAGGCAGTGCGGAGAGCGTGAGATGGTGTGGGCCCTTCCTATGCTGTGGGCCCTTCCTATGCTGTGGGCCCTTCCTATGCTATGGGCCCTTCCTATGCTATGGGCCCTTCCTATGCTGTGGGCCCTTCCTATGCTATGAGCCCTTCCTATGCTGTGGGCCCTTCCTATGCTATGGGCCCTTCCTATGCTATGGGCCCTTCCTATGCTATGAGCCCTTCCTATGCTGTGGGCCCTTCCTATGCTATGGGCCCTTCCTATGCTATGGGCCCTTCCTATGCTGTGGGCCCTTCCTATGCTGTGGGCCCTTCCTATGCTATGGGCCCTTCCTATGCTATGGGCCCTTCCTATGCTGTGGGCCCTTCCTATGCTGTGGGCCCTTCCCATGCTGTGGGCCCTTCCTATGCTGTGGGCCCTTCCTATGCTATGGGCCCTTCCTATGCTATGAGCCCTTCCTATGCTATGAGCCCTTCCTATGCTATGGGCCCTTCCTATGCTGTGGGCCCTTCCTGTGCTATGGGCCCTTCCTATGCTATGGGCCCTTCCTGTGCTATGGGCCCTTCCTGTGCTATGGGCCCTTCCTATGCTATGGGCCCTTCCTGTGCTATGGGCCCTTCCTGTGCTATGGGCCCTTCCTGTGCTATGGGCCCTTCCTATGCTATGGGCCCTTCCTATGCTATGGGCCCTTCCTATGCTATGGGCCCTTCCTATGCTGTGGGCCCTTCCTATGCTATGGGCCCTTCCTATGCTATGGCCGAGGACTGCAGTTCAAGTATTTCAGCCGCAGTTCACAGTCTCCTTCAGCCTTCTGCACACTTTCTGTTTGTCCTTCCTGTGAGAGTCTGTTAGAGTCTTTTTGAACATTTCCTCACTCTTGTCTTTCACCTTGTTTCCCTCTCTCTCTCTCCCCCTCTCTGCATCTATTGCTACCCCCTTTTCTCTCTCTCACATGCTCCCTCTATCCCCCTTTCCCTCTCCCTTTTTCTCCTTCTCTCTCTCTCTCTCTCTCTCTCTCTCTCTCTCTCTCTCTCTCTCCTGCTCTCTTGCTCTTTTTGTCAGTGTTTGCATATCCCTCTTGGCAGTAAAAGAGAGAAAATAAACCTCATCCATTTCTGTACACCAAATTGCAGGGTGGATGGCAGAATGTGCAGCGCTAACCGCTCTGTGATGTTGTCGTGGGGGGAGGAGGAGGAGGAGGAGGAGGGGGGTTGAGGGAGAGCCTCGTCCGGCCCCGCTGGTCAGAGTTCCCAGCAACACACACACACACACACACACACACACACACACGCCTCGAGTGGGCGACTCCGACAGGCTCGCGAGCTCATTCGCCCGTCCCGTCGCTCTCTCGTTTCGCTCTTTTTGCTCGCTGGCTCCCTCGCTTGGCCTGCGCACACACATGCCTACGCACACACACACACACACACACACACACACACACACACACACACACACACACACACACACACGATCCCTATGACCCTGCAGCCTGGGCCAACCAGCAGCAGAGAGAGCCATCTGGGGTGAGGGGGCGGGTGGGGAGCTGGGGGGCTGGGGGGGGGGGTGTCTGCTGTTTCCTAAACGGCTGCCCTCTCTAAGAGCCGCTAGAGGCTGGTTCGGTGGCGGCGGCGAGGAGAGAGACCCCCCAGGGTGTTTCATTACGCCCTCCGCCCACATGGGCTGTGACATCATCAAAGATGGCCGCTGCCTGCCTGCCGGCCGCAGACGTGAGTGGAAGAGAAGTAAAGGCCCTCTCCGTTTATGGCCTCGTAAGTGGCATTAAGCTTTTAAACAAGCAGTGGGCGTACAGTACAACTGCCAGACTGGGTTTGTGTGTGTGTGTATGAGTGTGTGTGTGTGTCTGAGTCTGAGTGGTTGAATTTTTAAGTCCTTTTACAACATTTACAATGTTGTGTACAACATGCACCATGCAAAATGTGGTGTTTCATTTCCATGCAGTTCTACGCGGCCCTGTTGGTGCCAGCAGAGCTGCATTAGCCACCCTCACTGAGCCGTCCACAAACGCTACAGCATACTTTAGCTCTACAGCATACTTTAGCTCTACAGCATACTTTAGCTCTACAGCATACTTTAGCTCTACAGCATACTTTAGCTCTACTTTAGCTCTACAGCATACTTTAGTTCTACCGCATACTTTAGCTCTACTTTAGCTCTACAGCATACTTTAGTTCTACCGCATACTTTAGCTCTACTTTAGCTCTACAGCATACTTTAGTTCTACCGCATACTTTAGCTCTACTTTAGCTCTACAGCATACTTTAGTTCTACCGCATACTTTAGCTCTACTTTAGCTCTACAGCATACTTTAGCTCTACCGCATACTTTAGCTCTACAGCATACTTTAGCTCTACAGCATACTGTGTGTGTGTGTGTGTGTGTGTGTGTACAGCATACTTTAGCTCTACCGCATACTTTAGCTCTACAGCATACTTTAGCTCTACCGCATACTTTAGCTCTACCGCATACTTTAGCTCTACCGCATACTTTAGCTCTACCGCATACTTTAGCTCTACAGCATACTTTAGCTCTACTCTACCGCATACTTTAGCTCTACAGCATACTTTAGCTCTACCGCATACTTTAGCTCTACCGCATACTTTAGCTCTACCGCATACTTTAGCTCTACCGCATACTTTAGCTCTACAGCATACTTTAGCTCTACAGCATACTTTAGCTCTACCGCATACTTTAGCTCTACAGCATACTTTAGCTCTACCGCATACTTTAGCTCTACATCATACTGTACTTTAGCTCTACAGCATACTTTAGCTCTACAGCATACTTTAGCTCTACAGCATACTTTAGCTCTACCGCATACTTTAGCTCTACAGCATACTTTAGCTCTACAGCATACTTTAGCTCTACCGCATACTTTAGCTCTACCGCATACTTTAGCTCTACAGCATACTTTAGTTCTACCGCATACTTTGGTTCCTACTCATCCCAGCTTACAGTAAAGGCTGGCGATGGGGACCGTGTGCTCTGCATAGAGGCATAGTTCAGGGCTGAGTGGTGGTGGCCAGTGTGAGCCTGCTTGGCTCGTTCCCAGTGTGTGTGTGTGCATATAGAGGCATAGTTCAGGGCTGAGTGGTGGTGGCCAGTGTGAGCCTGCTTGGCTCGTTCCCAGTGTGTGTGTGCATAAAGAGGCATAGTTCAGGGCTGAGTGGTGGTGGCCAGTGTGAGCCTGCTTGGCTCGTTCCCAGTGTGTGTGTGCATAAAGAGGCATAGTTCAGGGCTGAGTGGTGGTGGCCAGTGTGAGCCTGCTTGGCTCGTTCCCAGTGTGTGTGTGTGTGTGTGTGTGTGTGTGTGTGTGTGTGTAGCCTTTCCTTGACTCTGCTGCCCCAGTCATCTCCGAGGACCTGATGGTGAATCACTTCCTTCCAGGGCTGAGGTGCTTAAGAGCCGACATGGAGCACTTTTCCCCAGAACACGAGGTGAGTCTCTCTACCGAAAACGGTGATCTGATGCTGGCGGACCTCAAGTTCATGACCTTTGACGCGCCATGAATGAGCTTTAGCCATCTTAGTCTCGGCTGAACCTGCCGGGCTGTAATATTACAGCCCGTTACTGTAAATAATTGTGCTGGATTTAGGATTATTATATGTTTGAGTCCTGTAACTACCTCTTGCTGTAAATAAAACCTCATTCATATTTCATGAGTGTGTTTTAAACACACACACACACACACACACACACACACACACTGGCTGTGCCAGCTAATGATCAGCTGATGCTCTGTCCTGACCACATGCTCGGTGCGGAGAGTGTTCCAGGAGCGGGAGGCCGAGCGGAACTGCTCTTCCCGGCAGAGCGCTAATTTTGATGGCCGCGCTTGTTTCTGCGTCTGTCCCTCTGCAGGTTATTTTGAGCTCCATGATTAAAGAGTGCGAGCTGAAGGTGGAAAACAAGGGTGTCGGGGACGCACAAGGGTGAGCAGCACTTCTCCTCCACATCACTCCCTATCTCTCTCTCTCTCTTTCTCTCTCTCTTTCTCTCCCTCTCTCTCTCCCTCTCTCTCTTTCTGTCTTTCTCTCTCCCTCTTTCTCTTTTTTTAGTCTTTCTCTGCCTGTTCATCTGTACATACATATACAGTACTTACACACACACACACACACACACACACACCTGTTTGCCGATTATTCGTCATGTGTCCATTTATTTTTCTGTCCGAACTTGAGATGTATCTGCTCCCCTTGTCTTCATTCAAGTCTCAGTCCTATTGCACAAAACAAAAAAACAAACTAACAAACAAAACCACATGCTGGTTTACCAGCCCGGCCTTCAGTCAGGACTCGTCAGGAGTGATCCATCTATCTGTGCTCAATCATTCCATTAACATCATCAACAACGCCAACATGTTTGGAAACCAGTGTGGACTCTGTAGGTGTGGAACAGGGTAGAGTGTAGCTGCAGAAAGGGTAGAGTAATAGGGTAGAGTATAGCTGTGAACAGGGTAGAGTAACAGGGTTGAGTGTAGCTGCGGAAAGGGTTAGATTAACAGGATAGAGTAAAGCTGTGAACAGGGTAGAGTAACAGGGTAGAGTGTAGCTGCGGAGAGGGTAGAGTAACAGGGTTGAGTGTAGCTGTGGAAAGGGTAGAGTAACAGGGTTGAGTGTAGCTGTGAACAGTGTAGAGTGTAACTGAACAGGCTAGAGTGTAGCTGTTAACAGGGTAGAGTAACAGGGTTGAGTGTAGCTGTGTGCAGGGTAGAGTAACAGGGTAGAGTGTAGCTGAACAGGGTTGACTAGCTGTGAACAGGGTTGACTGTATCTGGGAACAGGGTAGAGTAACAGGGTTGAGTGTAGCTGTGAACAGTGTAGAGTGTAGCTGAACAGGCTAGAGTGTAGCTGTTAACAGGGTAGAGTAACAGGGTTGAGTGTAGCTGAACAGGATTGACTGTAGCTGTGAACAGGGTTGACTGTAGCTGGGAACAGGGTAGAGTGTAGCTGTGAACAGGGTTGAGTAACAGAGTAGAGTGTAGCAGTGAACAGGGTTGAGTAACAGGGTTGTGTATAGCTGTGAACAGGGTAGAGTGTAGCTGTGAACAGGGTTGAGTAACAGGGTAGAGTGTAGCTGTGAACAGAGTAGAGTGTAGCTGTGAACAGGGTTGAGTAACAGGGTAGAGTGTAGCTGTGAACAGGGTTGAGTAACAGGGTTGTGTATAGCTGTGAACAGGGTAGAGTGTAGCTGTGAACAGGGTAGAGTGTAGCTGTGAACAGAGTAGAGTGTAGCTGTGAACAGGGTAGAGTAACAGGGTAGAGTGTAGTAGTGAACAGGGTTGAGTAACAGGGTAGAGTGTAGCTGTGAACAGGGTAGAGTGTAGCTGTGAACAGGGTTGAGTAACAGGGTAGATTGTAGCTGTGAACATAGTAGATTGTAGCTGTGAACAGGGTTGAGTAACAGGGTAGATTGTAGCTGTGAACAGGGTTGAGTAACAGGGTAGAGTGTAGCTGTGAACAGGGTTGAGTAACAGGGTAGAGTGTAGCTGTGAACAGGGTAGAGTGTAGCTGTGAACAGGGTTGAGTAACAGGGTAGATTGTAGCTGTGAACATAGTAGATTGTAGCTGTGAACAGGGTTGAGTAACAGGGTAGATTGTAGCTGTGAACAGGGTTGAGTAACAGGGTAGAGTGTGTAGATGATGACTGCACTTTGAGTGTGGCTTCCCAGGCAGTGGTGGCGGGCGCTGACCCTGACCCGTGTCATTATGGCCGACCAGCGCCAGGCTCTACCCGCCGCCTCAGGGAAGGGCCGCCTCATGGTGCAGCTCTGCGTGAAACCCGTCCACAGCGGCGTCTGCCAATCTGTGGCTGTAGACACCTCCACAGATGTTCCCAAACAGAAGAGATGTCACCCTGCTCTTTGAGTCTGTTAGCGTTAGCTCTCTCATATTGTCTCACGCCTGAAGAGTTTATCAGGAAATGTGTCACATCCTTGCATTGTGGTTTTTCTGTTTAAGAGTACGTTAGTAATGTAAAAAACGTTTGACACTGTCTCTCCAAGCAAGACAGAAATACTGTAGTCAGTGTTTCAAAAGTGACTCCAAACACACTCCAAACATGTCAGCAGTGTGATAGGCACGTGTCCCTACAAAAGTGAGTCCAAACACACTCCAAACATGTCAGCAGTGTGATCGGCACGTGTCCCTACAAAAGTTCACACATCTCTGCGCTTCCTCTCGGCCTCAAGACAAGACGTGCAACATCATCTGGGCTGTGGGTTTGTGAGGCTGTCCTCCATATTGTGAACATGTGTAGCTTTCTCATTAACTTCCCAAACTCAAACGGCCTCTTTGATCACGCACAACCCCAGCGCTCGTCCTCTTGCCATCCGTCGCCGTGGCGCTCCGTTTCCCGTGGTTACCAGGGTCTGGAGCACATCTCCAGCTCTCCCGGTCCAGCGTCAGAACCCACCGTTGGTTTTGATCCGACCCGTCAGCGGACGCTGTAATTATGCCGTTGACGTGCTCTTGCCGGAGTAGACCAATCCGCCTCCCTGAGCTCTTCTCCAGCTAGCGGTTGAGACGGTTTTGGCCCTTTTTGTCTTTTATTTATTATTTTCATGAATAAAAACCAAGACTCACTTCATATCCACACACACACACACACACACACACACACTTACACACAGAGAGAGAGAGATGTGCAGATGTGTACAGATGTGCATGTACACAGGTAGACTGCTCTCTCTGCCCGTACACTATAGTGCTGTGTGCCTCCACTCTGTGAGGCCGACTGAGTGTGTAAAGTTGCTTGTGGGTATTTTCTTTGCAGTGCCACCACCCTCGGTGTTGTGGAATCTCAAACACAATAAGGGGTTTGGGTTTGAACAGCATAGCGGATGCACAGCACAAACACACTGTGGCAAGCAGAAAGTACCCTTTTTGGCCGTCTGTATCAGCAGTCTGTCGAGTGATAATGGCCTTGGGAAGCACTGACACAACCTCCAGAGCAGCAACAACATGACAATTGTGTCTGAAAAAAACGGGACTGATTTTGGGGCGAATACCCGTTCCTTTTAGTTTGGATGAGATTGATTTACTGTGAGGGTGAAGGAGAAAGAGCTTCCTGTACTTATGGTTGTCTTGAATTGTTCTCTCTCTCTGTCTCTCTCTCTCTCTCTCACACACACACTCTCTCTCTCTCTCTGTCTCTCTCTCTAGCTCGATGTCGATCGCCGCGAGTCTCGTTGGCGAAGACGCCAAGACGAAGTTCCTGAGCAAGATGGGCCAGCTGACCACGTCTGGCGCCATGTTGGCCAACGTTTTCCAGAGAAAGAAATGAGCTGCTGCTTTTACGGGGGCCAATTTCCCATGATCCTTCTCTGTCTGGGGGACCCTCTACTTGAAGTCAATCGTCTGCCTTTATTGCGTTGGTCTGTCTCGATTTTTGATAGGCTGTATTTTATATCTTTATTTTCTTTATTTATGTCGCATAACTTTATTCCAACCTCCAAAGATTTGCACTCACTTTCTTTGTTTTATTGCAGTCTTAGAAAAACATCACTATTGTTTTGGTATTTGTTTGTTTTTGTTTGTTTATCATTGTTTTGGCTGTTTCTGTTTTGTTTGTGTCCTTTTGCAAACTCTTCCTGATTCCCTCCTGGTCTGGTCCTTGCTCTGTGTTGGCGTGAGTCTCCTCAGTGTTTCTTTTCTAAAAGCAGGTGTCTTTGGGTATCTGTCCTTCCTTTTGAATATGCTCTAACGGTAAATATCTGTATTATACACTGAATAAAGAGGACGGTACAGCTATTATGTACATTTGAAAATTGGTGTCATCTAATAATTAAAATAATGAGAAACACTTGTAGAATGGCCTTATGTTTTTGTGTGTTCTGGCCTTGTTGACTTCACTTCAGAAGTGTTTCATTCAGTCGCATGGCATGACCAGGCCACCTTATGTGATTGAACTTTAAGGAGTGTGTGTGTGTGTGTGTGTGTGTGTGTGTGTGTGTGTGTGTGTGTGTGTGTGTGTGTGTGTGTGTGTGTGTGTGTGTGTGTGTGTGTGTGTGTGTGTGTGTGTGTGTGTTGACTCAAAGTTCCTGCAGGTGTTTTAAAGCAGTAAAACTGAACCTTTGGCAAATACACAAAAACATCAGACATTTCACTTTAGGCATCAAAGGATTTGTACTGTTGTGAAGAGACTGCATGCAAAGTCCAGCAGGCAAGAAGTCATTAATGAATCCACCTCTCTGACAATCGCTTCTTTGTGGCAAGAGGCAAAGATTTTAATTAGCCTATTGTGAGAAATACCCGCCATGTCAATCATTGACACGGTCAACACCCTTCTAGACGCACATTTGCATGTTGAGATTAAACTTTAACCATTAGTCCAGATAGTCGTCCAGATGTCTACTAGTGTGATGTTGGCTGATTTCATTTTACACTGTGTGTGTGTGTGTGTGTGTGTGTGTGTGTGTACCATGCAATGAAATGTTCTGATTGGCCTGTGAGAGAGATATTGAGGTCTTGCAGTCTCCTCCAGCCCTGCTGGTTGGGACCAGATTTCACTGGATTGAAAAGGGCAGCAAGGATGAATTACAGGTTTCTCCAGACTTGTGTGTTTGGCGTGTACATCGTGATATGCAGTTGTTTAGTGTGTGTGGACTGGGAATGTCGTCAATTGGGATGTCTTAGTCATAAGAGAAGCCTTATGGGCTCTGTGAGTCAGAAAAGAAGGATTATTTCCAAAGCAAGCAGCCTACAGCAAGAGTGCCTGTAGCCACCAAATCTGCAGAGCCCTCCGTGTTTTTATTTCTTTCTCTTTTTTTACCGTCGGACATCCATATTGAGAGTGCAAACTGCAAACAGGCGGAACTGGAAACCCTTTGAGAGGTATCCAATGTGCGGCTGCTTTGAAGGCAAATTAACCACTTGCCCAGAAAAAGCAGTCTCTTACCTCATGTTACCTCCCCAGAACATGTCAAGCACACTCCATCAAAGCCGAAAGGGCAAAATGTTGCAAAGTGGACTTCTTAGCCTACTGGTCCATACACATTATCACCAGAACATGTTGTGGGCCGTCCTGAAATCTCTGGACTGCGCACCGTGCGCAAGTACTGTTTGGCGATGAAACCTCCACCGGTGTGACTGCTAGAACAGGTTAACAAGAGAGTACCACAGCATTCTGCCATCTATGTTGTCCTGACTTATATCTCGAGAGTTCTTCGCGGTGACTTAAATTGCGTAATTTGCTTTTAGCCACTGAAGACAAATCATGATATGGCCAACGCGCTTTAATATTATTATTGCCGTTTGAATTCGGGTGTCACCACTCCTGTCTGCATAATGGAAAGCCTAAAGGGCTATTTCAGTGGAAATTAAACGTGCATCACGGACATAACCCAGTGATGTCAAATATAGGATCTTCCACTTTCTTGTTTCTGATGTATTGGAACATTTTATAATCCAGGCTTGCCATATGGCCATATCTATCCAACCACTATTCAACAAATTTGCACAGTGGCTCCAGGAAGTAGGCTGCTAGTAAAAATACAGGAGTGCATTTGTAGGATTTGCATCTTGGCCTCCGCTGGCGTTGAGCACAGTGCGCCTTAGAAAGTGGGAAAATAACACAAGACCTCAAGGGTGGCACTCCTCCCAAATGCCGTGAATGACGGTTATTCAAATCAAGAAGTAGCCTAATAGCTCCGAGCGTCTTTGACAGGCGGGCATGGATGGGGGCAGATGAGGAAGACCAGACAGACATTCAGGTGCCGCTTTACCTGCTAACGGGGCACGCTGCGACACGCCCACCCACAAAACAGATGTGTAGTGAGCCAGAACGAGATGTCAGTTAAGAGAGATAAGGACTGTTTGGAAATGAGGTGCAGTTTAAAAATATCGCTCCAAGCATAACCGGAGATTCTCTCCTTGCTTGTCTGTCATAGATCTTAACACGTATTTTTTGATGTTGATGTTTTGAATGTTTTCTTTTCTCGTAATTATCATGGGTATGATATTTCAAAAAATTAATTGCAATATCAAATGTTAAAATAAGCAGCCTGATATTTCCTTGAGGTTAGAAATCATCAGTTTATTGCTGCAAGTAATTGCATGTCTGCGGTAAGATGAGAGCACAAAACAGTATTGCAACACCCTGAAGAGGCCATCGTTTAGGAAAAAAATAAACATTTAAGGTATTTCATTAATCCCAATTTCCAAACCAACATAAGTTTGAACAATTAGGCCTACTCATTAATTTGCGTTTAAAATATCAAAACAAATCAAAATATGGCATAAGGACACAGCTGGAAATCAGTTTCCTGAACGAGTCCGATTCCCCTCTCCTTTTTCCTTCTGTAATTTTTATCAAACGGGGCGGAGCGTGCCAAGTTTTAGTCCGGTTACTACAGCGCGTGAGACTCAGATTCACTTCAGAACGCGTGGGTGAGTGTTCATCACGGGGCTGACGCTCGAGAATGCTCTACACTCCAGAGACTGGGCATCGGATCGGCTCCAGAAGAGAACCTCTGCTCAAATACGCGTCGCTCATCTGGACCGTAACATAACGTGGACCTTTGTTGCCATCAGAGGGTCACATCGACCACGTCTCATATTCTGAAGGAGCCATCATGAGGGTGACTTTTACAACCAGTTGGATTTTTCAAGGCTGGATCAAGAACATCATAGTGATTCTCTGCATACACGTAAGTTCAGTCATGTGTTCAGCAGTAGTTTCTCTATTTATGCTCGTACAGTATGAGTTATATGAATGACAAACGCTATAACTGCAACATTTAGTACATTATTTTAAGCTTTGACAACAGAGGTGCTGGCTGCTTTAAACATAGCTGGTGACATGTCTCTATCGCTTACCCTATTAGAGCAAACAGTTACAGCTTATGCATGCATGCAACTAGACCAGAATATATTTCAGTGTGTTTACCCCAATACTGACTGGAAACAGTTGTGCCGTTGTGCTTGGTCACCGGCCAGAGGCCCCCGCTCATCTTAACCACATGCAGTGCCTTCAACCGCGTTCCCCCTCCGCTCCCAGACTCCGTGGCTGTGTGGGAATGGATCTATTACCCTCTCCCCCAGATTGATCCTGTCCAGTGTGAGGAATGATTATATAATGCTGGTTTTTGAACTGTTCGGATCAGTTTGAGAGGCTTTTTTTTGTTGTTGTTGAATTGTAGCCTACTTCATAGAAAGCCAAAGAATAATGCGAGCGATGTTGGGGGACTGAAAGCCTAAAGTCGGTGGTTTTCTATTGTCTCAGACTTGGGCTCCACGTCTGTCTGTGTGTGTGTGTGTGTGTGTGTGTGTGTGTGTGTGTGTGTGTGTGTGTGTGTGTGTGTGTGTGTGTGTGTGTGTGTGTGTGTGTGTGTGTGTGTGTGTGTGTGTGTGTGTGTGTGTGTGTGTGTGTGGGTTCATTGAGTAGCGGTGCTCTCACAGTCCCTAAGCCATGTGGTATTGGCCATTGCAAACAGATGACAGCATTTAGCCACTATGGAAGTAAAGCTCCCAGTGGAGGGGCTCTATGTGCTGTGTGACTGTAGTGAGAACACAACACTTCAGCAGCTCTGCCCAAGGCCCTGGACAGCCAACGCTTCACATGAGGAAATGTTTATAGAGGAGGATGGATGGATGGATGGAAGGACAGACATATGCACTCATCCACTCATCCGCTCATCCATCTATCCATTCATCCATCCATTCATTCAATCAATCATTTGTTTGTTAGTTCATTCATTCCTTCATTCACTCACTCACTCACTCACTCACTAATTCACTCACTCACTCATTCATTCAGTGGTTTACCTGTTCATTCACTCCTTCATGTATGTTGTCCTCTCTCACCTGGGCTACAGTAGCTGTCAGAGTTGATCTGTTAGTTCCCACTTCCCAGTCATCATGTAGGAGCAGACAGGCAGTAATCACACTTCCCCCAATCAGAGCGCAGATGTTCCCCCATCACTCTATTTCTGCCAATCGGAGCGCAGATGTTCCCCTCATCACACTGTTTCCCGCAGGCAGAGTGCAAACGTTTTCCTAAAGTCGTTTCCCGCAGCTGTGTGAGCAACTTACTGTCGGCACCACTCCTCTGAGCTGCCCAGGGCCTGTTGCATCACACACTCACACACACACACACACACACACATGCGCACACACACACACACACACACACACACACACACACACACACACACAGACACACACACACACACACACTCGCACACTCGCACACTCGCACACTCGCA
The DNA here is from genome assembly GCF_963854185.1 of Sardina pilchardus. Lineage (NCBI taxonomy): Eukaryota > Metazoa > Chordata > Actinopteri > Clupeiformes > Clupeidae > Sardina > Sardina pilchardus. The sequence goes on from NC_085012.1 coordinate 978,562, forward strand.
CACACGCACACACGCACACACGCACACACGCACACACGCACACACACACACACACACACACACACACACACACACACACACGGCATGTTATGACCTGCTGTAATCAGGCCACAGGCTTCCAGAGAAAAACTGATATTTATTGAGAAATCCAGTTTTGCCAGGTCTGGGAAGTAAGACAGTAAGCGTTGACACAGAGGTCTTTTGTTTATTTTGTAGGTACTGTACCACCATCATCATGAATAGTGTGTGTGTGTGTGTGTGTGTGTGTGTGTGTGTGGTGGCGGGGGTCAAAAGTTCAATGATCCTCTTCATGCCTGCATGTATTGTGGGGGGGCATGTAACATTTGATTATGTGGGTTTTTTATTCCTAGTGTATGTTTGTGTTCTGGCACGGCAGTGTGTTTTGAAAGAGCCATAATAGCAGCACATTACAGTTGTCAGAAGCAGCCTTTAAATGACGCCCTCCAGAGGAATTCCTCCTGCAAGGGCCGGCGGCCGTTATGCAAATCCGGTGGTCTCTCTCTGGGAGCCGGGAGGAGAGATCTCACAGTTGCGCCATCTCTCCAGTTGCAGCGCGTTCCCTCTGTCTTCTGCTCTCTCCCATCTCATGTGTCGGGATGATCTGTTGTTCCTTGTGGTGCTCCTGGAGCTCAGATGGAGGCGTCTGACGTCAGAGAGGTCGATTTCCACGGGGGAGAAATGCCACACACTTCTCTGCTTAACTAACTCCAGGTCACTTTGGACAAAACAAAAAGAGTCAACTGAGCCGGAGTAACCACAGTTGAGTGCCGAGTGCTTGGACTACTCCAGGGGACGCTGGTGTGGTGCTTGTATCTTGGGACCATTTTCTAACATATAATTAGCTTGGGTGTCACTGACCAAGAGCATATATATATATACTCAGTGAAAATATTTTGAGATGCTTGAGTAGGCCTCCGATGCATAGATATACAGTACAGGGGAAAAATACCTTCTGGCTAAACATGCATTCCTCTCCACTGCATGTGGATGAGTTTATATTCCCTTTCACCACAAGTTTACAAATGTTCGGTGCCATATTAATGTCCTGTACAAAACGCAGCACTTTGTAAGCTATCCCTGTACTCCGGTCCCTCCCATGTAGCAGGCCATCCATCATGGAGTCGTCGTGCAGTTCACTAGCGTCTAAAGCCTCTCATTAGTGGTGGCCTCGTGGGATTATCACGTCACAAAATAACACATAACCAGGAAAACACATCCAATACTCACATCCAGTCAGCAATGTGGAATCCAAACAGTTACATGTGAATTTGTCAAGGCCCCTCCTACAAACATAGCTAGTTACCTGTTACCTGTCATCTGTTACCTGAGAGAGAAAGGCCTGTCCTTAGCTGACCTATATATTTCTACGTCACTGCTCACACTGTTTATTTGCGGACATTACGTAGGGGGAACTTATTTTCTGACCCCAATGAGATAGATGCTCTACAATCTGTGACAAACAAGGAACTTCAGACTGTGCCCAAATCATGCCCAAATCATGTGGTGAACGTCTGACAGACCTCCACGAGCCGTTTCCATGGGAGCGCTGTGGTGCTGGAAACACAGGTGCCCCATCACTGACCTCCAGGGGGCGTTTCCATGGCAGCGCTGAGGGGCTGGAGATACAGGTGCCCCGTCACTGACCATAGAGGAAGGAGGAAGGAAGTGGATTTGACCTCACTTCCTGCGTGCCAGCGGCTGGTGTCGTAAAGGGCACATGAATACCTTAACGGCGGAGGGATTCCTCTATTGTGCCTCTAACGATGTTCTGTAATTAGGGCTCAGTCTCCACTGGCTGCTATGGTAACTCACAGCGTGCTCGCCGCTCTCATCACACGCTTATATTAAAGGGCTCATCTCTCTCCAGTGAAACCTCCAACACAATTAAGCGCCATGTTGCTATAATCCAACAGCTCTCCATGGACTGGCCTAACGACACGCTGAGAAAAGACAGTGCATTGTTAAAAGGCCACTGTACTGTATGGATTTAGCTGTATGGCAGTATGAGTGTTTGGCTTTAAGCTGCTTTAACGACAGCACACAGTTGCAGATCTGCAGTCAGAGGCCAGAATGGGCCACGCTGCTAAACCGTGGAATGTGTTTGTGGTCTCTGAAGGGATGTGGGCACTTCTCCCCCCAAAACAACTGTAAGTTGAGCAAGAGCTCGGACTCCCTTCCTCCCACTGCTCTGCCTGGGGTCACCTCTCTCTTCTGGACATGACAGGACAGCTAATAAGGAAAAGACTCCATGGCATAAAGAAAGGTCTGTGTTTTGGAAAGACATCCTGCGTTCGTTGTGGAGAGTAGACTTTATGCAGTGTAGTCTTTTGTGTCTGTTGGTCATCCTCGACTCAAAGAAAGCCAATCAATCAGCCAATCAGTTAAAACAAGTTTTATGTGCGAAACGCAGTTGGATGCTGAACAGCAGAGAGTAAGACTTCACTCACTGCTATTTGCTCTGTTTCAGGTCGTCTACTCCAAACCATGCAAGTCCAACCAGTACCTGTCAGGGAAGAGGTGCTGCAGCAAATGTGAACCAGGTAAGTGGCCTGACCGCTCCTATCACTGCCCATATGCCACTGCATAACCCACTCCTATCACTGCCCATATGCCACTGCACAACCCACTCCTATCACTGCCCATATGCCACTGCACAACCCACTCCTGTCACTGCCCATATGCCACTGCACAACCCACTCCTGTCACTGCCCATATGCCACTGCACAACCCACTCCTGTCACTGCCCATATGCCACTGCACAACCCACTCCTGTCACTGCCCATATGCCACTGCACAACCCACTCCTATCACTGCCCATATGCCACTGCACAACCCACTCCTATCACTGCCCATATGCCACTGCACAACCCACTCCTATCACTGCCCATATGCCACTGCATAACCCGCTCCTATCACTGCCCATATGCCACTGCATAACCCGCTCCTATCACTGCCCATATGCCACTGCACAACCCGCTCCTGTCACTGCCCATATGCCACTGCACAACCCACATCCGCCTCAAACGGTCACTACCAGCCGTCTCACACACAACCATTAGCCAATGTATATAGTGTCATTAGTATGTACTAAATGGGTAAATGAGTGTATAGAGTCATTATTAGTATGTACTAAACGAGTGTGTGTATAGAGTCATATAGAGTGTATATAGATATATGTTCTCCCTTCTGTGGGACTGGACTAAGGGTGTGTTCAAAGCTTCTGGACACCATGACCTATATGAATGCACGATTCTGCTAAAAATGGTTTGGAAAGGACATGTTGCTATGACAACATGAAACACATCTCCTCGCCTCCTCCGGGAAGAAAAAGGGAAGGATGCTGGCCTGTGGGAGGGGCCTGTGGGATGGGTCAGTGTCCACACTCTCAGTAGTGTGTGTGTGTGTGTGTGTGTGTGTGTGTGTGACTCGCATGTGTTGTGAAAGCAGTGGTCAGCCCTCGGTCACCCATTCAGATGGGCAGCGGTTCCGCTTGCTGCCGTATTTAGCGTCCAGTGCGTCAGCGGGTCACTGGGTTTGCAGACCGCCGCAGCCTGGTCATGTGACAGCAGCCTGGTCATGTGACAGCAGCCTGGTCATGTGACAGCAGCCTGGTCATGTGACAGCGGCCTGGTCATGTGACAGCAGCCTGGAAATGAACGAACGGCATGTGCCGGAACTTCTGAGCTTCTTCACACTCCTGAACTACACACACACACTCCTGAACTGAACTACACACTCCTGAACTACACACTACACACTCCTGAACTGAACTACACACTCCTGAACTACACACTACACACTCCTGAACTACACACTCCTGCACTACACACTCCTGAACTACAGTACACACTCCTGAACTACACACTCCTGAACTGAACTACACACTCCTGAACTACACACTCCTGAACTACACACACACTCCTGAACTACACACTCCTGAACTCAGCATTTCAAGCACACTCCTAAGTATGCAGGGACGTACATGTAGCGTTCTGCACTCACCTGACCCTATTGTCCACTACAGGGACGTACATGTAGCATTCCGCACTCACCTGACCCTATTGTCCACTACAGGGACGTACATGTAGCATTCCACACTCACCTGACCCTATTGTCCACTACAGGGACGTACATGTAGCGTTCTGCACTCACCTGACCCTATTGTCCACTACAGGGACGTACATGTAGCGTTCTGCACTCACCTGACCCTATTGTCCACTACAGGGACGTACATGTAGCGTTCTGCACTCACCTGACCCTATTGTCCACTACAGGGACGTACATGTAGCGTTCCGCACTCACCTGACCCCTGTTGTCCACTACAGGGATGTACATGTAGCGTTCCGCACTCACCTGACCCTATTGTCCACTACAGGGACGTACATGTTCGCGCCGTGCAGTGCCACCTCAGACACGAAATGCCGCCCGTGTGGGAGAGACGAGTACCAGCCGGACTGGAACAACGACACCAAGTGCATGCCCCAGCGGTTCTGCGACACCGGTCAGTCCCGTCTCCTCTAGAACACCGTAAGATTCATGGGTTCCATCAGGTCCCTTTCCAGGTGTATTATTCAAGCACCATGCAGCCTGTACTGATATTCAAGGTGCTTGATTTTATACACCTGTGGAAAGTGACCTGTTGAAAGCCATGAATAGCTAATTAATTTGGTATTGTATCATTTGCCATTGTATATTTCATTTTATATTGTATATTTCATTTGATATTGTCAAGTCATTGATTCTTATTGGTAATCAGCTCTTCCAATTTCACTCAGTCACTTGCATCCTTTTTGTAGTGGACTTTTTAATGGTCAGACCTTTAATGGCCACTTGCTCCACGTGCTAAGCTGTAGCGCCTGCTGACCTCTCTGTGTGTGCTCTAGTGAAGGGCTTCAGTCAGGACCGTCCCCAGAACCCCAAGGCTGCCGTGCCGTGTCCCTGCATGAAGGGCCTGCAGTGCTCGCCCACCAACTGTGAGTTCTGCGAGCGCATCCCCCCGTGTCCACCTGGAGAAGGATTCACTATGGACGGTACGGAGCCACAATCGCTCATCCACCAACACACACACGTCACTCATACATCAACACACACGTCACTCACCCATCAACACACATGTCACTCACCCATCAACACACATGTCACTCATCTATCAACATACATGTCACTCACCCATCAACACACATGTCACTCATCTATCAACACGTATCACTTGTAATACCCCATTGGCGTTGTCATGAAACCATCTGTAGAAAGTCTGTTGTAAAGCAGGGATTAGACTAGACTCCAGTTTGGGTTGAAGTTAGTCACGTAATGATCTAGGGTAGTTACAAGTCTTGGAGCAGGAAGTTGAGCGTCAGGCGTAGCTGACTAGTGTGTGGAATATGTCCTAAGTTGCTCATGGTATGTAGTGGTTTAGCAGTTTGTCCTCAATGGCCTGACCGTAAGAGATTTGTTGTTTTGTTTTGCATGTCCAGAATCCGGTCGGGGCTCCTGTAAGGCATGTCCAGAGGGGCATTTCTCTGACAAGGAGTCCACCGAGCTGTGCAGGCCGTGGGTGAGGTAAGAGGCCTGCAGTGGACGCTCATACTTTCACACTGAACACTCCCCATCTGACAAAACACACGCCAACTTCAAACCACATCAACAACCGCTAGTCACACAAACAAGAAGCCAGGCCCCTGTTTTGTTTTTTTATTTTGCCAAATCACAGTAACTAATCATGAGCATTATTTGTCCGCTGTCATTCTGGGGTCACAGGAACATGCTGTGATCCACTGGCCCCCACCGCTTCACCACGCTCTGCTGTGATGACTAATTCCTGGGCCACTTCCCCTGGAAAAGAGCATTTTTTTCTCTTGCCAGCCGTATTTGTGGTTAGCGTCTGCACAGAGAAGCCAGGCTGATTAAAATAGCCGAGCCGGAGCAGTCGCAAAATAACATCTCTGTGTTCTGTTGTTGTGCACAGTTGTAAGGACTCTGGGAAGAGCGAAGTGAAGGCTGGGAACTCCGAGAGGGATGCTGTGTGTGGACCCGCAGTCCTCGGTATGTACCCCTCCCACGTCATGCCGTGACTCACATTTGTATGCTTTTACAATCTGAGGGAGCTTCTCAGGGTTTCCGGGGGTTAAGGGGATTCCTAGATCGGTTGTCAATAAGGGAAATTAAGGCCACCATTGTGTTTATCTTACTCCAGTTTCCCCCACGTCAGGGGTTGTGGTGGCCATTTTGTCTGTCATCATGGTGGTGTCGCTCGTCATTCTGACGCTGTTCTGCTACAAGGACAAGATGAAGCTCCTCTCCGGTAATCCTCCACACAAACCGCCGTCACTTTCACTGGAATGAGCTTCTGTTACTCTGTCAATGCAAATTAACATCTGATAGCACTGTGACTTAATTATCATACAGAATACAGTGTATCATGTCATTGCCAGAGGCGGACATCCCGGGATCAGAAAGTAAAAGTCCTGCCAAGTATTTGATCCAACCGTTTAGTAGATCAGCGGTAATTAGCGGCCAGGTAGATCAGATAATTAGTGATATCACCTGTGTTAAGTGCTCAGGTAGAAAGAATATATATGGCAGGACTTTTACTTTTTGGAACTAGGATGTCCGCCTCTGGTCATTGCCATGTGAATAGGCCTATTGATAGCATTAATAACTATTTCCAAATATTTCCTCTAGTGAATGTGAGATCTTGTGTTCAGAACCTGAAGAGGAGTAGGATACAACAGGTGAGAACTCGATCCTCTGTGTGAACATAATTTGAATGCACCTTTAGTCAGTCATTGTTCAATCAGCTCAGCTGTTTAATGTTCTGTGCTCGCTCCACATTAGGAGACTTTGGCGCCCCCGCTCAACGGGCCGCAGCACTGCACCTTTGAGATCACGCGTCTGCTCCGGCCGGACGAGTTCCTCACGCAGTGCCCCAGCACCATCCTGGCCATGGAGGGAGAGCAGGAGGTCGCCTCGGCAACCGCATCCGCATCCCCATCCCTGGACCCGGTGGCCGTGGAGGGCTCGTCGGGGAGTCTGAGCGAGGACGGGGCAGCGGAGGCCCAGGGAACCACGTCGCCGCTGTCAGGCATCTCCTCCTCATCTTCCTCGTCCTCGTCCTCCTCCTCCTCCTCCTCCTCCACCTCAGGCTCGTGCAGCTGCGTGATCTCTCTGAAGGAGCCGGTGGAGCTGGGGGAGAACGAGGACTGCAGTCAGATGGTGTCGGACGGCCTGGCAGGAGTCTGCTCCTGCGGGGGTGGGGAGCGAGAGGAGCGCACCAGAGGAGGAGCAGGAGGAGGTGCAGGAGGAGGAGGAGGAGGAGGAGGAGGAGGAGGTGAGAGAGTCCCGGAGGAATCCCCTCTCTGCCAGAACTGTTCCCCTGAGGAGGGCCCGCGGGGCTGTGTGGACTGCACTGACCTCTACCTGGACTACAGCAGCCTGCCGGCTAAGGACGCCGCGTCGGAGCCACGGGGCTCCGGACACGGCCACCACGAGGGCCCCCGGGTCAGCACGGGTCTCCTGTGCGGTCAGAACGACCCAGAGTCCAGCAGCACCACCACGCCGTCACTGCCCAACGCCACGACGACGACGGCGCCCGCCGCTCTCTCGCTGCCCAGCGCCGGCCCGGGCCCCAGCGAGTGCGGCCTCAGCCTGGCCCTCAGCTGCAGCGCCCAGCTCACGCTGCCCGAGCAGGACGCGCACGACGGGTACCAGGGCCACTGCGCCGACACCGCGCTGACCTCAGGTGGGCACACGGCTCTGGGCGTAGCCAAAGATCCTTAAGGCGTAGCAAGATACGTCGTCGTAGTTCATGTCTATGGGCGCAAAACGGGGATCACTTCCTCTGCATAAAGAGGCGCGTCATTGCGTGTCAGACGTATTCATGGGTTTCATCAGGTCCCTTTCCACAGGTGTACAAAATCAAGCACTCGATTATCAATGCTTGATGATGTTCCAAAATAATCTTGCTGCTCTTTCAAGCCCTCTACATTTATTAGTTCTAATATGGAAGTAACACACACAAAGCATACATTTCAAGGAATTGAATAAAAACATCAATGGAATAATGGAAATATGTCGCTGCTCTCATTAAGTTACCCCAGCGCCATCTGATCGTCGTTAGCACAAATCAGGATTTGGTTCAGCTGGCTGGCTAATGTGTTGTCAAGGTAGAGCGTACGTAGCAACCGGCCAATAAGCAGAATAAACAAGAGGGACACACCTGATATAAAGTCGATTTTCTCCAGACGGGAATGCTCAAAAATGCTAAAAAGGTACCTGAAGTGGTCAGAAGGGGTTGAGGGTCATGAAACCGTGCCCAAAATTCACATTCCTAACTCTAGAGAATGGAGATTTTAGCATATAGTTGAAATTCTGATCTATGTCCATAGACTTCAATGGAACAGTTGCTGCCTCTGCTCTGCATAAAGGGGGATTTTGACCCCCCCTCTTGCGATTCGGGTTCCAGGAAGTGGCTTCTCATGAAGTATCTTGCTCCGCCCTTAATTATCTTTGGCGTAGCCTAGCGTAGCCTAGCGTAGCCTAGCGTAGCTTAGCGTAGCCTAGCGTAGCGTAGCGTAAAGTAGCGTAGCGTAGCGTAGCGCCACACTAGGCTTTCTGCTGCGTAATGTCATCTCCGGCCTCAGGAGTGTGTGTGTGTGTGTGTGTGTGTGTGTGTGTGTGTGTGTGTGTGTGTGTGTATCCCATTATAAGTCAATGAAAAACATGTTTTCTCAAGAGCGTCTGAAGCGGGTCGCTAGACCAAACACAGCCACAATGAACGCATTCATTTACCAGACGAGTGTCTGCGACCGTGCTGGGGATCGGGGGGGAGGTGGGGTGGTGTTGGGGTGCAGAGTGCGGGGGCTCATCTGAAATGTGAGGGGAAAACACTTCCATTTTGTCAGATGCCAGGCAGAGGAACAGATGTTTACCGCGAAATTCCGCAGGCGTCTCGAAGTGAGCGCCGGCTCGTAATTGAAACAGGATGTTGGCGTCGGGGTAAAAGCGGCTCGTAAAGTCCTCAGCGGGGCCTCGGTCACATCTCGGCGGTTTGATCACATGACAGATGGGCTAACGAGCCTGTAAACACCCATTTCCCATAACCTTTACTAATACCTCCGCCGCGGCGTTCCGGGTAGCGCTCAGGCCACAGCGGATTCACTGGGAGACGGAGCAGCATTCCCACTTGTGCTCCGTGTGCGATCCACTCAATAGAGTTTTCCGCTTCCAGAAGGCCAGAGAGGAAAGAGGGCTGTTATTATCATATATTTGAGAAGAAGAAGAAAAAAATGGCATTCTGGTAAATGTCAATTCCAGTAAGGTTGTCTGGAAATAAAAACAGCTATTCTTTGCCAGGAGTGTGAGTGTGTGAGTGAGTGAGTGAGTGAGTGTGTGTGTGTGTGTGTGTGTGTGTGTGTGTGTGTGTGTGTGTGTGTGTGTGTGACGTAGTAAATCATCACCATAGTGACTCACTGAGGCATGAAATCTGACTCATTGTCTGCCTGCCTCAGACTGCCCACTCTGGCGTCCCCCTGTTGGTGAGCACTGGGACCTACACCCCCCTACCCCACCTCCCCACTCTCCTGCTGCTCTCTCTCTCTCTCTTTCTCTCTCTCTCCCCTCTTTCTCTCTCTCCCCCTTTACCTTCTCTCTCTTTCTCTCTCTCCCCTCACCTCTTTTTCTTTTTCTCTCTCTCTTTGTCTCTCTCCTTCTCTCAGTTTCTCTCTCTGTCCCCCTAACTCTTTTCTACGCCCCCCCCCCTTCCCTCTGCCCCCACTATGGGAACTAAGGCGGTCGGTGTTGAAACTTTAGCAGGAGGAAGTGACGGGGCTCTTTCCCTCCCTTAACGGACGTCATGAATAACTGACGCTGACTCTGCATTAGTGCCCGACCCGCCCAGCACTCTTTGCCCACTGGAGTCGCTAGTTTACCCTTGGTTGACTGTAGGTGGCGCTGTAGCTTTGGGCCACTGGAGCTGCTAGTTTACCCTTGGTTGACTGTAGGTGGCGCTGTACCTTTGGGCCACTGGAGCTGGTAGTTTACCCTTGGTTGACTGTAGGTGGCGCTGTACCTTTGGGCCACTGGAGCTGGTAGTTTACCCTTGGTTGACTGTAGGTGGCGCTGTACCTTTGGGCCACTGGAGCTGGTAGTTTACCCTTGGTTGCCTGTAGGTGGCGCTGTACCTTTGGGCAACTGGAGTCGCTAGTTTACCCTTGGTTGACTGTAGGTGGCGCTGTACCTTTGGGCCACTGGAGTCGCTAGTTTACCCTTGGTTGCCTGTAGGTGGCGCTGTACCTTTGGGCCACTGGAGTCGCTAGTTTACCCTTGGTTGACTGTAGGTGGCGCTGTAGCTTTGGGCCACTGGAGCTGGTAGTTTACCCTTGGTTGCCTGTAGGTGGCGCTGTACCTTTGGGCCACTGGAGTCGCTAGTTTACCCTTGGTTGACTGTAGGTGGCGCTGTA
>NC_085012.1:991539-1021539 GCF_963854185.1 Sardina pilchardus
AACACTTTACTGAAAAAAGGTGTTCTAAATGAACTCTGTGTGTGTTCATTATAGGGTGTCCGGTGTGTGTGTGTTCAGCAGGGTGTTTGGTGTGTGTGTGTGTTCGTAAGGGTTTATGGCATATGAATGCTCTATTATAGTATTTTGGCAAAAACGCTCAGAGCTTAATGAATGACCAGAATTAAAATTGTGAATGTCTTCCATCCCAACGCTTTCACTCATTTGATGCCTATATCTACGATATGACAATATCTTACCAAATGGCAACTTCCCTGACATCAATGTCATTTTAGAAACAGGACAGATATCGTCCTCGGATATCTTATACATATACATTTTACTGTAAAGATTTTTTTTTATAAATGTAATGATTTTTCCAGGAAATTGTGAACATTGTGATGTTCATGACTGAAGACGTACTGTGCGTCTTGCATAATAAGGCATTATGAATATGGCATAAGCCCTAATGAATTCACCTTAACACATTATGGATACCTTTTTGAAGTAAATTGTTAACATGACTTTTTTTTATAAGAGTATATTTGTTTGTACATTTATTCATGTTAACAAATACAAATAAAACTATTTGAACAGCGATTGCCCAGCGTTTGTATATCTTCTATAGCCTAGATAGTTCTGAGGTACAAAGCAACACAATGCCTGTCGTGTTCTATAACTGATGGCTTTCTCTCTCTGGCTCTTCCTGTAAGTGAATGAGGGTGTGTACGTCCCTAATCAGGGGTGAGCATTGTAGGACTGCATGATTGAGAGGGCTGTGAAGCCTCAGACCACAGCCTTGTGTCGACACAAACCTTTCATTACGCCGGATGATGGCTAACAGCTGTCGGCGAGGTCGGGGCAAATGTATGCCGAGAATATTGCGCTTGACCACATTCACATGGCAGACAATCACGGCTCGCACACCAACGCTCTTAGCAGAGGCCAAACAAGCACTGGCACCAGGCTGCGGGCCTCATGTGAGGGGAAAGCCAGGGATGTGTCGGGGGTCCGTCAAAACAGGAAACTATGACTTGTGTTCTGTTCACGTGCTGGAGATGGGCAGTTAGGGGCCGTTTCTGTGACACGATACATGTGATTATGGGAGCCTCTACTGCCATCTGGTGGAGACAAATGAAGGAGCAACTCCAACTGGAAGGAAATGGATTTATAGGTTGATGAAATTCTCAACTCTTCCATGTTGGAAACCTGTTGATTCATTAACCACCGCACCCCATAAACACACACACACACACACACACCGTCAAACACTGCACACATTAATGATATCAGTCAACAACCGATAAGATCACACTGATGGAAATCACTGTATGGATTAAAGACCAATCCATTAAGTACTTTATCTGGGAAACAGAGTGAAAGTTATGGCAGATCCTCCTCCAACTCAACACACACACACACACACACACACACACACACACACACACACATACACACACATACACCATAAAACACACTGCACACATTAATGATATATAACAGAATGAAAGTCATGGCATATGCTCCTCCAACTCAACACACACCTCGGAGATTTCATCTCAGCGCTGCTCCATGCTGCCACTCAACAATCTCAGTCATGTCACAGGAGATATCCTGTAGGCACGCACACACACACACACACACACACACACACACACACACACACACACACACACACACACACACACACACACACACACACACACACACACAGACACAGACACACACACACACTCAACAATCTCAGTCATGTCACAGGAGATATCCTGTAGGCACACACACACACACACACACACACACACACACACACACACACACACACACACACACACACACACACTCAGCAATCTCAGTCATGTCACAGGAGCTTTCCTGTAGGCGTGAAGCTGGTGAACTCTGGGGAATACCTCAGATGCTAACCTGTGCTTTTTTTCTTATAGTATCATGGCACTAGTACACACACACACACACACACACACACACACACACACTGGGCCCCAGAGCGACGCGGGCCATCTGACAGGAAAAGCCTCACTGGTGCCTGTGAAGAGGGCTCAGGTTGACTCTTTCTGCATGACGCTCACAAAAAGAATCTGCTATCATATGGCACACACACACACACACACACACACACACACCGCAGGGAGAATCTGCTATCATATGGCACACACACACACACACACACACACACACACACACACACACACACACACACACACACACACACACACACACACACCGCATGGAGAATCTGCTATCATATGGCACACACACACACACACACACACACACCGCAGGGAGAATCTGCTATCATATGGCACAGGGAGAATCCTGCAAGAGAGTCACAGGTGCTGCTCTGAGTCCTGTACGTTGCTGGAAACTACCAGAGTTTTACGCGGTGATGAGATCCGCAAGCTGACATCACTACCCTCTGTGCATGTGCAGCCAGTAGGATGCTCAGTACATTCTATGCTGAGCAGGCGTCTGTTTGTCTGTTTGTCTGTCTGTCTGTATGTCTGTCTGTCTGTTGTGTTTACCCACAATCACCTGATGAGACCAGGAGTGTAGGCTATTAGTGTATTAGTGTGCTAAATACATTTGGCTGTCCAAGTGATTACAGTTTTTCTCAATTGTTTACACACAATTTCTGGTACTTGAGACACAATTCCAATAATATGTAGCTCATGCACCAACCTCCTGAACCGATTCTGCTGAACTATAAGCACAATGTCTGCTTTACACTCAAATTGCCGTTCTAAAACACACTGTTTTCAAAACACTACACACAATTCTGTGCATTAGACACAATTTTCATGAAGAAAATGTCTTGTTTTCACAAAGAACACACTGCCATTCAAATTCTAAAGCTAACTGCCCTACCATGCACACTGACTCTTCAGATGGGCAAACTTCTGTCACACAGTCTTACAATTAGCAATCAGAGCTTTAGTATTACAGTAGTACAGGCAGAGGCAGAGCCAGAGGAGTGAGAGTACTGTAAGAGGAGGAGGATGGGGAGGCCAAGGACCGTAATCTCTGATGAGATCCGAGCCACTAGAACATTGCAGTGCTGCGTATCAATACAGTACAGTACCGGACAGTACAATACAGCTCAATGAGCACAGTAGTACAGTATTGCCTGTGGGCTGTTCTGTAGGACTGTAAAAATAAAGTATGTTTCAAGTATTTGGGGAAAGTAATCCTACTTTGTATTCCTAGACAGTTTACAGTATTTTACTATTTGTTTGGTAGCCGAAAGATTACCAACACAAGGGCTTCTGTCTCCTGAACAGGAAACTGAAATCATGAGCATTGTCCTAGAAAAAACGGCATAACATTACGGCAAATACAAAGAAAAATAATAGAAAACAATGAGATATTTCAAAATATTGATAGGGTAAGCATATCAACTTACTGTATCAGCTTATCTACTGTTTGTAGTACTGTTTGTAGTGTAACACTGAACAAAAAAAAGGCCCAAGTCATTATAATGAATGGAGAAGAAGTGTTTTCAATTCATCGCAGTGTTTTACACTGAGCACATCAGTGTTCAACTGGTCCTTATAAATGTCTTGATATATGATGGTTTGTGTGTGTCTCTTGAGAACAAAAGAGCATTTTGAGGAGAAATTACATTGTTTTGAAGGTAAAGTGTCATTTTGCAGGAGAATTGTGGAGTTTTGCCCATTGTGTGTGTTGTTTTGGATTTGTGTGTAGAGTTCTGAGAATATGAGGCATGTTTTCAGAAAATGTGTGTTAACAATCGAGAAAAACTGTAAACTTTGGTATGTAGTTATGTCATTGTTAAGAAACAATTAGTTAATAGCTAATAAAAAGGTGACATTTAAAGTATGTAGCTTTTTTTAACAGATTAGTAACAAGTAAGCTATTTAACTGATTACAAACAAGGACAAGGTGATTAACAAATGTAAACTACTTATTACTAATGTTATTATTATTACTTTAGTTTTATTTAGTGCAATACAAAGGTAACACTTTTCAATACACTATCACTTATAAATAGTAAATTGCGGTTTATTAATGTTTTGCTAAAACAATGATTAGACACATTATTTCAATAGGCCTATCTATTGAATAAAGTTGCAATTGATGATTATAATACCTATACAACACTAATAAGTAGTTTGTAGTTTGTTGTTGTAGAGTAGTTTGTAAGCCATTTCTTAACTTTACTGATGGCATTGTGAAGTTGTAACCAATGAATGTTACAATGCTTTTTAAATTGTGCTTAGATACTGTATAGTGTGTAATGGCCATTACATAGCTACATTACTACCTTCCCACCCCAATTAAATATGATCAGGTTATTACATAGTTACATTACTACCCTCCCACCCCAATTAAATATGATTATTGCAAGTGTCTAGATAATCAAGCGCAGATATTCATGAACAAATCTTGCAGTCAATATTGCAGCACTTTATCACAATAAAACAGAATGGGAGATGAGCTGTGGTTCCCTGGGGAAATACCCGACCCTGAGGTAGAATAATCCCCAGTTCTGAGCTGTCTGAATGTGTGCTCTAGAAACTGCAAAAAGTCCCTATTTGTCGGAATAGTTTACAGTGATAAGCATATTGGAAAACAATCTATGTCCTTTTTCGGCAACAACTTGGCAGACTTGCTCCCTATGTTGGTATAAAAGGCAAATAACATGGTTCACAATTACAATTATTACAACTATCAACCACCACCACATTGTCAACCATCTAACTATAATATTCATAGTTGATAAACAAATGATTTATAAATCAATTTGACAAACTTTTGAGATATTAACAAAAACAAGCAATCTAAGATAGATAGATAGATAGATAGATAGATAGATGTGTTCCAATACTTATGGAGGGGATTATAGCTCTATGATCTGTTGTAACACTGTATACTTTAAATCATATGTTTTGCATTCCCATGCCTTTGTAATTCCTCTGAATGACATTGTGTAGTTATAAAGTGTTACCCTGTTGTGTGTGGTATAAGAGGGCCTTTCACTGGATGTACAGCATGAGTTTTGGCCCATCCTTTTCTGCATGGTCCATTTAATCAATTAGTTCAAACAGTCATGGGACTCTGTGACTATCTTCTTTTTGATCGAGAAACAGCATGTATGGTAGTCAGAAGTTTTGTGGGGGGATTTGAGAGCTTACAGTATATGTAACCACTGTGGCAATGCTGTGGGTAGCTGTTTGAAAGAAGAACCACTTGAAGGAATACTCTGAGCCAGCGAAACCCCAAACCCAACCAAGAGGATGGCAGGTATCAGGTAAGGCTATTTGTGAGATTCAAATCAACTGAAAGGAGGAGAGGAGTAAGATGTTTTGACTGGTGAATCATGTTTCAGACATGATCTATTATTCCTTTATTTCACAATCAAATCAATATGCAACTGGAACATACAGTATGAGACATTGAAAAGCCACACAAATAAGGACATGACTAATATAATGAATCGTGACTAAACTGACCAAAGCAACTGCTCAGCTTTAGGGGTGTTATTGCCAAGCAGTGGTCTTCTGATATTCGTCTGGAGGGGAAAACAGCCATTGTGACGGGTGCTAACAGTGGCATTGGAAAAGAAACGGCCAAAGACCTTGCTAAGAGGGGTGAGTACCACAAAATATTACTCTGCAATATAGAAACGGCCAAAGACCTTGCTAAGAGGGGTGAGTACCACAAAATATTACTCTGCTGTATAGAAAGGGCCAGAATCCTTGCTAAGAGGGGTGAGTACCACAAAATATTACTCTGCTGTATAGAAAGGGCCAGAATCCTTGCTGAGAGGGGTAAATATACCTCACAATATTACTCTGCTGTATAGAAAGGGCCAGAATCCTTGCTAAGAGGGGTGAGTACCCCAATAGTCATGGAGTAACAATGGAATAATGGAACAGAAAATAATGGAAAATTGCAGGATATCAATATTGTAGAATTGTTTTTGGAGTGTCTGCATTGAGGAACTGCTATGTAGTATAACTAAACGAGTGTTTTGAGTGATGTGTGATTTGCTGGGTGTGATGCATCCTGGGTGTTCTGTAATCAGTCCTGGGTGTTTTGCTGTGTGTGATGAGTCCTTGGTGATGTGCTGGGTGTTTTGTGCTGCATGGTGGGTGCTGCATGTGTTCCAGGGGCCCACGTGGTGCTGGCCTGTCGGGACATGGGGAAGGCGGAGAGGGCGGTGGCCGACATCGTGAGAGAGGTGGAGGGGGCCAGTGTGGTGGCCAAGAAGCTGGATCTGGCCGACACAAAGTCCATCTGTGAATTTGCAGAGAACATTTACAACAGTTGGGTTTTGACTCTCAATTATGGCAAGACAAATGTGAAGGTTTAGATTCACAGAGTCATTCTGGAAACATTTGGGAACATTATTAAGCAATGTAAGCATGACAGTATTTATTTTGTTTCAGCTGAAAAATGCCTGCATTTCCTTGTCAACAATGCGGGTGTGGCCGTCTGTGCATACTCAAGAACCAGAGATGAATTTGAGACACAATTTGGGGTCAATTACTTAGGTATGAAATGACACATCTTCCCCTTACACCGTGAGTTTTTATTCTAAGGATGTCTGAAACAATTGATCACATTTGTGTCTCAATGGCTTAAATGCTGGGCCATTAAATATATTCTTATCATGAGAATATAGCTTTTAGCTTTTTATTCACATCAATGCATCTAATGCTCATGGAACTCCTTGAGATCTCTACAAACACTAAAGTAATGGAATGGATAATAAGCAGTGATAACAGATACTTATATATCTTTAAATAGGCCCACCAGGTGACTCCCAAGGCTGTCTTCCAGGTGATGTTTTAACGGGACTGTCCCCTCCTGTGGCCCTCAGGTCACTTCTTTCTCACCTTCCTCCTGCTGGACCTCCTGAAGTCCTCCGCTCCGTCCCGGGTCATCAACCTGGCCTCCATCGCCCACCTGATCGGCAAGATCAACTTTGAGGACGTCAACAGCGAGAAGACGTACCACGCCACCCGAGCCTACGCACAGAGCAAGCTGGCCACCATCCTCTTCAGCCGCGAGCTGGCCAGGAGAGTGGACGGTGAGAGCCGCTGGCCAGTCGAGAGGACGTCCCAGCAGTTCTGAATAGGAACACAGTTCCACACATTCTCCCTGAAACAGTGCTATGAGCCATGGCAGACTTGGTCTAGTAGACAGACAGACAGACAGACAGACAGATAGATAGATAAATACATAGATAGGTAGATAGGTAAATAGGTAGATAGATAGATAGATAGATAGATAGATAGAGAGAGAGTGAGAGAGAGAGAGAGCGAGAGAGAAAGAGAGATATATAGCCTTTATTGTCATTATACAGTCGCCTGAACAACAGAATTGGGTTTGCTACATCTGACAAAGCGCATTTGAGTAATGCATTGAGTTATATGTTATGAAAAGCAAATGTGATTTTGCAATGAGACGTTTCCCCACCTGTACATGTGTCTTCATCAGGCTCGGGCATAACCGTGTGTGCATGTGTCCTCATCAGGCTCGGGCATAACCGTGTGTGCGGTGGACCCAGGAAAGGTCAGCACAGAGATCATCCGGCACCTGAGGTGGTCTCTGCAGTTCTTCCTCAGGACCTTCAGCTACTTCCTCAAAACGCCTGCAGAGGGCGCCTACACCACCCTCTACTGCGCGGTCACCCCAGACATCCAGTCTGGAGGCTACTACAGGTGGGCAGCACAAGTCCTTCAAATCAAGTCTGCCCCCAGACACACACATTGGGGTCGCTGAAAGATCTGACCAATAGGGGTCACACTCAAAGATCTGACCCTTGCTCTTTTGACACAGGAACTGTGCCCTGACAACAGGGTCCGTGGCTGCCAATGACGACCGCACGGCCTGCAAGCTGTGGGCTCTCAGCTGCCACCTGCTGGGCATCCGCTGGCACTGACGAGACTCATGATGAATTCCCACATCACCAGCCCAGTCCGAGATACAGTAGCCATGTTGTGATTGATAACTGCATCAGAGATACAGTAGCCATGTTGTGATTAATAAAGTAGCCATGTTGTGACTGATAACTGCATCAGAGATACATGTTGTGACTGATAACTGCATCACAGATACAGTAGCCATTGTGACTGATAACTGCATCAGAGATACAGCAGCCATGTTGTGATTAATAACTGCATCAGAGATACATGTTGTGATTGATAACTGCATTAGAGATACAGTAGCCATGTTGTGATTGATAACTGCATCAGAGATACATGTTGTGATTGATAACTGCATTAGAGATACAGTAGCCATGTTGTGATTAATAACTGCATCAGAGATACATGTTGTGATTGATAACTGCATCAGAGATACAGTAGCCATGCTGTGATTAATAACTGCATCAGAGATACAGTACAGTAGCCATATTGTGACTGATAACTGCATCACAGATCCAGTAGCCATGTTGTGATTGATTACATTGTGCTGCATCAGTGGCATTGACATACTGTATAGCTGAACATATATCATGCATATCATATCTCTGGGCAGCACAGAGGGTAACCAGGTGTAGTGTAATCTACCTGGGAAATGGCTGGTGTGATTACAGTAGATGTATGCAATAAAGGCTTACAGTATATCTTGTGTAGTAAGGCTTTATGAATGTGTTATGAACCCTAGTAAGTGCATGTATCTGTGTTATGAGGACTTAATTATAAGAGCACTATAAAAACATTATCTTAAAAGAGCCTCATAAGAGTATAATACTTGGCTACTATATCCATGTAAACAAATTGAAATACAACTATTGAATACGGAATTCCCTGTATTTTTACAATTTCTTTTAAAACACTATGCTAACAGCCAAGTCTCCTCATGATACTTTTCTTTCCCTGTTTTACTGTAAGTCAATGAGAAGATGAGTGGGACTCTTGTGTAGGACTCTTGTGCAGAAAGCACTGTTAAAAGCTGTCTTGTGCTGAAAGCACTAATACTGTTCAAAGCTGTCTTGTGCTGAAAGCACTGTTACTGTTCAAAGCTGTCTTGTGCTGAAAGCACTGTTAAGACTGTCCTGTGCTGAAAGCACTGTTAAAAGCTGTCTTGTGCTGTTACTGTTCAAAGCTGTCCTGTGCTGGCCTGCCATCTAGTGGCTGAGAGAGGAAGTATCTTGGCCCTGGAACAGGAGTAGTTATCAAATGTATATCCTGTTCTCCTCGGCACATCTATTAAATGGTGGAGACGTGTCAATTCATCAACACCATTCACCCCACACACCACACATGAATAAAATACATCTCTACTGTATAGCCAATGACACGCATAGAAGATTGTGATAGTAATCCTCCTTCCATTTAGGAGACTCCCCCGCTTAATGCACCATGCTGTCACTGAATAATCTAGAGCTATGAGTCATCTCACTGGAGCTTCCTGTGTGAGTGGGTACCACAGGTGCAGACATGCTTCACCCATATCACAGCACACACACGTGTGCACACACTAGGGGTGTAACCGTGCTCAAAAAGCACGCTCCGCTGACTACCTGGGAATCGCTGATGTGTGAAAGGTGTCAGGTGTTTTTTGATGTTAATTGACTAAACTGACGTATGGTCTCGACTCGAATTTGAAATATGGACCATATCCAAAAAAGCCGTCTGTTGATTACTGTTGATTACGGTAGATTACTGTTGATTATTGTTAAAGACTGCATCTGGTACTTCATACGACACACATCTGCATACTGAACCTGTACCTAAATGATTTGGTACGAATACATATACCTTTCCACCCCTGGCATGCACACACACACACACACACACACACACACACACACACACACACACACACACACACACACACACACACACACACACAGAGAGAGAGAAGGGGGATCAATGGTACCAGAAGTGAACTTAATTCTTCTCCAAACAGAAATTGTACTTTCAGAATCTAGCTAGATAAATCCCAGGTGCTGCTCGCTGCTTTGCTGGAAACTACCTGCGTTTTGGAGGTGATGAGGGAGAAGTGCCGTGGCCTTTAGCTCCGCAGAGTGGACCAGGGTCATCTGAGACGCACTGTCCTCAGCAGCTTGGCATCCGTCATGATGACCTGATGCTACAGGAGCAGTTTGACTGTCCGCTCTAAATGAGGCAGAGCAGCGGGATTGAAAAGAACAATCCCTCTCAACACTCAGAGTATCATATTGCTTCATGGAGAACAGTTTAAGGGGAAGTGGAGTTTGCCTCGAAAAAAAGATTTAGAAGAAAGTGTTACCGATATGCAGAGGCTCATCTCATTATAAAATGACCTTTCACACTGATGGGTGCACAAACCCTGGTTTGTCTCCTAGTGCACGCTTCATTGGCTCAATTAGTTCTAATAGTCATGAGATCGGCGCCAGCACGTCTTATTAGGACGGCCCTGTCTGGATTAAGAAACAACTTGGTGTTATAATCACAAGAGGCATACTGTAGCTTAAGTGCTGGCTGCAAACGTTGAATCAATGTTTCTCTCTGTGTGTTGCATGTGGATCAGTGACAAATAATACTTTATCTGGAGTCATCAAGTCTATGCCAAAGATGAAATCTATCAGGTAAGGCTTTTTTTTGAGAATGAGAATGAACATTTGTGGAGACCATATTGACAAGATGGTGATTGACCAAACTCAATTTAGTGATCAGTATATAGTTTGTTGTAATGAAATATGTGCTACAGCCAAATAAACATACAATGCTTGATCACATGTAATGTTGACTGCGTCAGGAGTCTTATAGCCAAGCAGTGGTCCTCTGATGTTCGTCTGGATGGAAAAACAGCCATTGTGACGGGTGCCAATAGTGGCATTGGAAAAGAAACGGCCAAAGACCTCGCTAAGAGGGGTGAGTACCTCACAATACAACTCTGCTATAGAAACGGCCAAAGACCTCGCTAAGAGGGGTGAGTACCTCACAATATGACTCTGCTATAGAAATGGCCAAAGACCTCGCTAAGAGGGGTGAGTGCCTCACAATATGACTCTGCAATATAGTCTGGATGAAATGGAATGGAATGTTATTATAACCAATTATGTTTGAGAGTCTGCATTGAGGAACTCCATAGATGAGTGTAGGTTCTTAGCTACGTGTGATAAGTCCTGGGTGTTTTGTAATCAGTCCTGGGTGTGATGAGTCCTGGTTGATTTGCTGGGTGTGCTGCTGATGCATCCTGGGTGCTGTGGGTGTGCTGCTGATGCATCGTGGGTGTTTTGTGCTGCATGGTGGGTGCTGCATGTGTTCCAGGGGCCCACGTGGTGCTGGCCTGTCGGGACATGGGGAAGGCGGAGAGGGCGGTGGCCGACATCGTGAGAGAGGTGGAGGGGGCCAGTGTGGTGGCCAAGAAGCTGGATCTGGCCGACACAAAGTCCATCTGTGAATTTGCAGAGAACATTTACAACAGTAGGGTTGATATGTACTGTATATATGTGTGTGTGTGTGTGTGTACTTATGTGTGGGGTTGGGTGGTGGTAATGGTGGGATGTGGGGCATTGTAGTCTAAAAGCAGTTATGTCTTCTTTTCTACAGCTGAAAAATCCCTGCATTTCCTCATCAACAATGCAGGCGTGGCCCTATGCCCGTACACAACCACCTCAGACGGCTTTGAGATGCACTTTGGCGTGAATCACTTAGGTAGGAAATGATGACCTTATGTCCTGCTAGTGTCTGATTATACAGCAATACACTGTGTGCAATCTGCTGATTCCATGGATAGGGTACCATGGATGTGCTTTTGCATGCTGGGTCACTTCCGAGCTTCTTATGAATTCTTATTAATCACATCTGTGCATGTGAAGGAAAAGCTTCCGCACACATTTCATCATCATGATTCTGACCAAAGATCTCATGGCTATCAGAGCCACTATTGTTTCAATTTCAATTTAATTTCACTTATAGAGCGCCAAAACATGTCTAATGGCACTTTACAGAGTGTTTAACAAAGAAATAGTTTGTTGACAAAGAAATCTGAGTCAATCACAGAATGAGATGGTGGATATCCTGAACCCAGAGACTGATGAGTATGATTCTGTCCCGACTCCTGAGGTCATTTCCTGATTCCAACCCTCATTTCCTGTCAGGCCCCAGTATCGTCAAATAAATACTTTATAATTGGGTCTACTCTGGTACCTGGTGATTCCCATCTCTGTTTAATAACTGATGGTTTTAATGGGGCTATCCAAACCCACCTCTCCCTTGCAGGTCACTTCTTTCTGACCTTCCTTCTGCTGGACCTCCTGAAGCACTCGGCACCGTCGCGGGTGATAACCGTGTCGTCCGTGACCCACCCGATGGGCAAGATCAACTTCGAGGACGTGAGCAACGAGAAGAGATATTTTCCCATGGCAGCGTACACGCAGAGCAAGCTGGCCAACATCCTCTTCACCCAAGAGCTGGCCAGGAGAGTGGAGGGTGAGAGCCGCCTCCTTTGTCACTGAGGGGTTCCTGTTTACTGTTGGAGGAGAAACAGACCTACTCGTTCTCATTAGAAATGGTGCTACGGGCAGTGGCTCAAAATAGCATCAATAGCATAGTTATAATCATGTCTACGCACAGTGCTGTCGGCCAAAAGTAGCCTACTCTAGATTGATGTGACTCATTTTAAGACCATGGTTAATCGGGTAGTGTGTTCCACCAAAATATGTTAACAGAAATGAGTATATTATATTTCATTGTCATGATGTCTGTCTTGACACTAACTTCAATTATCTATTCATTAATATGTCAACATGTCATCGCTCAGAGTTGCTAGACACACGATCAAGGTTTTTTTTTTTTTCTATTTTTTTTTTAAAAGCACCTGCATTTCTATGCAGTAACAAGGGGTCATTTGCGCTTCAGCCTAGTTGGTGCTCACGGAACAGGACACAGGGGTCAGGGAGACCCGGGGTCAAACGAGAACCAAGGAGCACACACACACACACACACACACACACACACACACACACACACACACACACACACACACGCACACAGGACAGGGGTCAGTGCGGAGACCCAAGGTCAAACTAGGACCAAGGTGCAAGACCGGAGCACTCACACTTTTAAATGCTTTTAATGGTGCAAACTTAGTGACTAATGTTTCGACGCCATGCGTCTTCTCAAGAGTCAAACTTCCGAGTCAAAACAAGCATTAAAAAGTGTGATTGATCTGGTCTCACTCCTTGGTCCTAGTCCCCACTGACACCTGCATTTCTATATCCAGTAAAATAGCTGGAAGTGTATTTTGGTCTTTTATTTTGGTACAAATACAGTAGTTGTACAGTACATGGTCAGTAATTGATCATTTAATGCACTTTTGTTTTGGCTGACATACATATGTTAATGAAAATAGCAGCACAATATTAAACTTGATGATTGAAGAGTATAAGACCCATACTGACTGTAGTTTTGTCTCCTCATCAGACTTCGGGATAACTGTGTATGCAGTGGACCCAGGAGTGGTAAACACGGAGATATTTAGACACATGAGTTGGTCTCTACAGCTCTTCATGAAGACTTTTAGTTTCTTCCTCAAAACGCCCGAGGAGGGCGCCTACACGAGCCTCTATTGTGCGGTCACCCCAGACTTCCCGTCTGGAGGCTACTACAGGTGGGCATCATTCAAAGGAGATGACAGCCTGTTACAATGTCACACTCGCACATTTTCCCTCATACAGGCGACCAGGCCTATATGGGAACGTGTTACTGTAATCATAGGTCTGTCTTGCTCTTCTGACGCAGGAACTGCGCCCCGGCCGCGTGCTCTCGCGCTGCCAATGACGACCGCACGGCCTGCAAGCTGTGGGCTCTCAGCTGCCACCTGTTGGGCATCCGCTGGCGCTGACGAGACTCATGATGAATTGCCACACCAGCTATTCCAACAGCTATACCTATAATCATACGGCTTATGAGTTTAGCCATGTTTTCTTTTCCAATGATTTGTTCTTTCAGGAAATGTAGCAACAAATGAAAGTTAAATAGCCTTGCGCCTATAGGCCTACTGTTAAATCAGTAAGCTAGCCTACTTGTCGAAGTACATGTCCTTACACACATGAATAAAGTAACCTAGAAAATGCGTTATTGTAGCCCATTGGGGTTTATTTTTGACACACAAATAATCACAAGAAATGCTTGAGTCAACAGAGACATCTAGTGGTGGCCACTCTTTTAACATAATTTTAGATCCCTTTTCAGCCAATGGCACTTACATAGTTCAAGGCAAGCATCACATAGCGGTGGTTTTCGATAGTTATTCAGAAAGGTAGTTGGTGCACATATTTTTTTGGTCACTTTTCAGCACACCTGTAGTTCGCCGCAGATATCATCCATCCAAATATAGCACTGCCAATGTTTGACAAATCCCGGTAGGGGAGAGGCGCTGGGCTCTGAAGCGGATGGTCTGGCATTTTATGAAGCCCTTGACGACGGTACGCTTATCGTGAGAGCGCTCTCACGGAAACTCCGTAACATTTTTTGACCTCAGTGACAATGCATTCTTTAAGGTAAGTTGCTTTCCATTTTGTTTTTCAGTTTTTGTATGGCTACATAACCAAAAACTTACATACAAACCTACTACAAATAGCAACAACACTATTCTGATACTCCACTACTCCCACCACCTAACATTAGCCTACTTGTGGTTGTAGTTGTAATGCAAAGCAATTTGGTTTATAACCGTGTCCAGAGCTGTCATTCATCATGAAGAAATGTATTCATTTTATTGCACTAGTCAATGCGCAAAAGTTACAGAAAATATCCACTGCCATCCACTGCCTATTTTAAATGAATTACATGTGAACCTCAGGTCATTCAGTAGCCTATTATTTTAAATATGTAGCCTAATGCAAATGATATTGACATCATGAACTTGGTAAACAATCAAATGTGGTGTCATCTGGAGTTAAACTCATCAGCAAGGTGGACATCAGTCTGTATATGGGTATGTGTGTGTTCTTGTTTTTATTTACATGTTTCATGTTTTTATTCAGAAACTTTTTCTGTGGCCAGTGGTCCTCCACTGCCAGACTAGATGAGAAAACAGTGATCATAACTGGAGCTAACACTGGCATAGGGAAGGAGACCGCAAGAGACCTGGCAAAGAGAGGTAGCCTCACACAATTCTAAATCTCTCTCTCTCTCTCTCTCTCTCTCTCTCTCTAAAACCAAAACCTGCTTCCTTATAGACATTTATTCACTAACTTATTGTCTTCTTATTAACAAAGACAAAACCTGCTTCCTTATAGACATTTATTCACTAACTTATTGTCTTCCTATTAACTTCCTGTTATGTACTAGGCTAGCAAGCATGCACATCTTCAAGGGCTCTTGAGTGCAATATTATTCTCTGGGAAACTCTGGGCACATAAAAGATTCTTAGCATTTTAAAGTGTATAAAAATATCAGATGGTGAGTGTAAGATTACACACCATATGTGCTGCAAGTTGTTGTTGTGTTGATGGTCTACATGTCTCCTGAGGCTGTTCGCCTATGGCAGCCTTGTGTGTGATAATAAAGTTGTTGTACGCAGTCACATGAAATATTCAGCTGGCCTCCTAATGGGCCCCATCAAACTGAGAGCCATTCCTCAGCACCATGTAATGAAACTGAAGCAATCCTCCTGCTCATCATGCGCGATATGTGGGATAGCTTTTATGAGCTCCACTTCATTGTAACTATAATTGTGAATTCATAATCTGTTGGGCTGATGAGCGGGGAGTTGGGAGAGAAAAAACACACACTCTCGTTCCCACATGAGCTTGATGGATTCTAAACAAAGAGTCTTCATAGCGTGGCCCATACAAAGCGTGCTAATGGAATAATGGCTGTTTTGCTCATAATTACTGGGCGCACAAGCATGGTGCCAGCGCATTGCTCTCTCATCCCACGGCACGGCAGCGCCTAATTGGTTTATGAGCACCAGCGCCAAATGGAGACCTGAGTCACCAGTGCTGCATGTTGCATGGGAATGACTAGGACGTGGCACCATGGCTAGGTGTGTGTGTGTGTGTGTGTGTGTGTGTGTGTCATTATGCTGATTGTCAGCTTATCCCCCCTGTATTGGTGTGTGTGTGTGTGTGTGTGTGTGTCTGTGTGTGTGTGTGTGTGTGTGTGTGTGTGTGTGTGTGTGTGTGTGTGTGTGTGTGTCCATGAGGTGCCCGCATCATCATGGCCTGCAGAGATTTGGAGCGAGGAGAGGAGGCCAGGGAGGACATCATGGAGGACTCGGGGAACCAGAATGTGGTGTTGAAGAAGCTAGATCTGTCTAGCACCAAGTCCATACGGGACTTTGCAGAGTTGATTAACAAAGGTACAGTATGCTCCTTCCACGCTTAACACTGAATACAATATCATCTCGGCCGTGAGGTGTTCGCTGCGTCCTCTGACGCTACAGGGGAACGCTTGGCATCGTTGTCAAGTGTCATATCACCCACGACGACACTACAGGGGAACGCTTGTCATCATCTTAAGTGTCATATCACCATCTCTGTTTTGATGTCCACTCAGAGGAGAAGCGGCTGGATATTCTTATCAACAACGCCGGGGTAATGCTGTGTCCATACTCCAAAACTGTTGATGGATTTGAGATGCAGATTGGCGTGAACCACCTCGGTAAGAGCCCTGAGTGTTCAAGTGAACTGTCATAGCTGTGGCCTTACCCACCTAGGTAAGAGATCCTAGTGTTCAAGTGAACCGTAAGAACTGCCCTCGTTTGTTGCTGTTCCATGTTGATAGGGCAAATCTGCTACCACTGCACTTAAGAATAATCACTTGAAGTATCTGCCGAGGTGTGATCTCTGTAGCAGTGAGTAAATTGGTTTCTTGACCCCATACTTAGCTATTTTAGGTCATTCGTAATGTGAAACAGGTTAAGACGTTTTTCTCAGTGGGTGGACTCTCAGCTAATTGGAAACCTCAGACATTCAATTGCTGCCATTAGGGCCCCACTAATTACTGTGGAGTCCAAGCTGATCAGGAAGGGGTCTTTGTGTGCTTTCTAGGCCATCAGCTAACTGACTGCCTTCTAGTTCTGCAGCTTTGCTCAGCTCCTCGCACCATAAACACGGCGTGTTCATCCAAACACAGATCCTCCTGTATTTAACGGTCAAACTAAACAGGGCATATCAGGGAAGAGGAAGAGGAAGAGGATAGCAAAGACAAAGAAAGGCCAGGAGTGGTCAGACACAGGGATGTCCCCTTAGTGCACATATTCCTGTTGCTTTTCCTTTATTTTCGCCAGGAATGTCACCTCAAAACAGCCACTATTTTTTTTGCTGCAAATACACTAATGTACAGAAGTGCTGGATCACATGTTGGAGGTAGTGGAAGTGATGGGCTACACATTGCTATTTGCCCGAGCTGACTGTAGACTGTGTTGTGTGTATTGTGTGTTTTGTGTTTTGTGTGATAAACATTATTCTATGTTCTTAAGCTCTGCTTAGCTTTTCCCAAACGTTTCCAGCGAGCAGCCTGCTATGCAGAACACACATGTCGTAGGTGTCAGTACTGACAGAACAGAACATGCTTCCCTCTCTATCAGATCAGTACTGACAGAACAGGACATGCTTCCCTCTCTATCAGATCAGTACTGACAGAACAGGACATGCTTCCCTCTCTATCAGATCAGTACTGACAGAACAGGACATGCTTCAGTACTGACAGAACAGGACATGCTTCCCTCTCTATCAGATCAGTACTGACAGAACAGGACATGCTTCCCTCTCTATCAGATCAGTACTGACAGAACAGAACATGCTTCCCTCTCTATCAGATCAGTACTGACAGAACAGGACATGCTTCCCTCTCTATCAGATCAGTAGTGACAGAACAGAACATGCTTCCCTCTCTATCAGATCAGTACTGACAGAACAGGACATGCTTCCCTCTCTATCAGATCAGTACTGACAGAACAGAACATGCTTCCCTCTCTATCAGATCAGTACTGACAGAACAGGACATGATTCAGTACTGACAGAACAGAACATGCTTCCCTCTCTATCAGATCAGTACTGACAGAACAGAACATGCTTCCCTCTCTATCAGATCAGTACTGACAGAACAGAACATGCTTCCCTCTCTATCAGATCAGTACTGACAGAACAGAACATGCTTCCCTCTCTATCAGATCAGTACTGACAGAACAGGACATGCTTCCCTCTCTATCAGATCAGTACTGACAGAACAGGACATGCTTCCCTTTCTATCAGATCAGTACTGACAGAACAGGACATGCTTCCCTCTCTATCAGATCAGTACTGACAGAACAGGACATGATTCAGTACTGACAGAACAGGACATGATTCAGTACTGACAGAATAGGACATGATTCAGTACTGACAGAACAGGACATGATTCAGTACTGACAGAATAGGACATGATTCAGTACTGATAGAATAGGACATGATTTAGTACTGACAGAATAGGACATAATTCCCTCTCTATCAAAGCAGTACTGACAGAACAGGACATGATTCAGTAATGACAGAATAGGACATGATTCAATACTGACATAATAGGACACGATTCAGTACTTACAGAATAGGACAAGCTTCAGTATTGACAGTGACAGAACAGGACACGATTCAGTACTGACAGAATAGGACACGATTCAGTAGTGACAGAATAGGACATGATTCCTTCTCTGTGTCGTCTGCGGCCACAGGTCACTTCCTGCTCACGTTCCTGCTGCTGGACCTGATCAAGCGGTCGACTCCCGCCAGGATCGTCAACGTGGCGTCGGTGGCCCACACGTGGGGCGGCATTCAGCTGGACGACATCAACAGCGAGAAGAGCTACAACGCGCGCAGGGCCTACGGCCAGAGCAAGCTGGCCAACATCCTCTGCACCCGCTCCCTGGCCAGGAGACTGCAGGGTGTGCACACTGACCACACACTCACACTCACACACACACTTAACACCCGCACAACTGAGGCGTTCCGTTTACGGAACGCACACATAGTTTTAGAGGAATGGTCCTTTTTTGGACAGTGCGTACTGCTATTATGTGCAGGCCAGTTCTGTTGATTATAGTGGAAGCTTGCACTCTGTGAGTAGAACACTTCAGTTGTGCAGCTGGAGCAGCTTGCCAAGCAGAGAGCCCGCGGCAGCAAGAATGTGAGAAATGACAGGAACGAAACATGAGATGAATTAACATAGGCATTAAAAACTGAAATATGACATAAATTACAGTAACATAGGCATTAAAAACTGAAATATGACATGAATTAACATAGGCATTAAATCCTGAAATATGACATAAATTACAGTAACATAGGCATTAAAAACTGAAATATGAGTGTTGCTGGTATTTACGCTTGACGAGAGTGATTTATCTCACAGTGAGATATTTGCTCAGTATTCTCACAGCTGTTCCCGAGATGTCAACAGAAGTGTTGCTATGCCATTTCCATTCACTATTTATCTGATGATGTCTCCATGCATGTGTGACCAGACTCCTATAAATGCCCCGAGGCCGAACTGATCGCATGTTTGGATAATGTACACATGGTCAGGAAGATCATCTCACATCGGTATAGCCCGTAGCTCTGGAACTCTGTGGGAATTTCCTTGAGAACAGGATGCTGCGGCTCCATACATGTGGAGAACTTCCTGCATTTCTTCTATATGGCTCTATACTATTGATAGCAGTGGAATGCATGTTGACTGCCTGCTGAGTTCCTCTTTATCTTTCCGTGATAAATGAAGACAATTAGGGCCGAGATATTATTTCCTCAAACGTAGTCTTACACACACACACACACACACACACACACACACACACACACACACACACACACACACACACAGGCATTATTCCCCTCAGACACGTCACGCATTACATTCTTGCCTGGTGTTACTGCAGTGCAGGTGGTCTGGGAGAGTAAAGCTGTTTAGTGGCACTCATGCGTGATGCAGGCAGCATGTGACTGGAGCTGTGTGTGTGTGTGTTTGTCCCAGAGAGCAGTGTGACGGTGTACTGTGTGTGTGTGTGTGTGTGTGTGTGTGTGTGTATGTTTGTCCCAGAGAGCAGTGTGACGGTGTACTGTGTGTGTGTGTGTGTATGTTTGTCCCAGAGAGCAGTGTGACGGTGTACTGTGTGTGTGTGTGTGTGTGTGTATGTTTGTCCCAGAGAGCAGTGTGACGTGTACTGTGTGTGTGTCCCAGAGAGCAGCGTGACGGTGTACTGTGTGTGTGTGTGTCCCAGGCAGTGGTGTGACTGGAGCTGTGTGTGTGTGTGTGTGTGTGTCCCAGGGAGTGGGGTGTGATTGTAGCTGTGTGTGTGTGTGTGTGTCCCAGGTAGTGGCGTGACGGTGTACTGTGTGTGTGTGTGTGTGTGTGTGTGTGTGTCCCAGGTAGTGGCGTGACGGTGTACTGTGTGTGTGTGTGTGTGTGTGTGTGTGTGTGTGTGTGTGTGTGTGTGTGTGTGTGTGTGTGTCCCAGGTAGTGGCGTGACGGTGTACTGTGTGTGTGTGTGTGTGTGTGTGTGTGTGTGTGTGTGTGTGTGTGTGTGTGTCCCAGGTAGTGGCGTGACGGTGTACTGTGTGTGTGTGTGTGTGTGTGTGTGTGTGTGTGTGTGTGTGTGTGTGTGTGTGTGTGTGTGTGTGTGTGTGTGTGTGTGTGTGTGTGTGTGTGTCCCAGGTAGTGGCGTGACGGTGTACTGTGTGTGTGTGTGTGTGTGTGTGTGTGTGTGTGTGTGTCCCAGGTAGTGGCGTGACGGTGTACTGTGTGTGTGTGTGTGTGTGTGTGTGTGTGTGTGTGTGTGTGTGTGTGTGTGTCCCAGGTAGTGGCATGACGGTGTACTGTGTGTGTGTGTGTGTGTGTGTGTGTGTGTGTGTGTGTGTGTGTGTGTGTGTGTGTGTGTGTGTGTGTGTGTAGGCAGTGGCGTGACGGTGTACTGTGTGTGTGTGTGTGTGTGTGTGTGTGTGTGTGTGTGTGTGTGTGTGTGTGTGTGTAGGCAGTGGCGTGACGGTGTACTGTGTGTGTGTGTGTGTGTGTGTGTGTGTGTGTGTGTGTGTGTGTAGGCAGTGGCGTGACGGTGTACGCGCTCCACCCGGGGGTGGTGCAGACGGAGCTGTGGAGGCACGTCAGCTCGGTGGTGCAGGTGGCCGTCAGGGTGTTCACCTGCTGCACCAAGACCTCCGTCCAGGGAGCGCAGACCTCCATCTACTGCGCCGTAGAGCCAGCCCTGGAGAAGGAGAGCGGACAGTATTACAGGTGTGTGTGTGTGTGTGTGAGAGAGTGTGAGTGAGTGAGCGTGTCTGTGTGTGTGTGTGTGTGTGTGAGTGAGTGAGCGAGCGTGAGTTAGTGTGTGTGTGTGTGTGTGTGTGTGTGTGTGAGTGAGTGAGTGAGTGAGTGAGTGAGTGAGTGAGTGAGTGTGTGTGTGTGTGAGCATGTCTGTGTTTGTGTGTGTGTGTGTGTGTGTGTGTGTGTGTGCTCGCCTATTTGGTGTGTGTGTGTGAGTGAGTGTGAGTGAGTGAGCGTGTCTGCGTGTGTGTGTGTGTGTGTGTGTGTGTGTGTGTGTGTGTGTGTGTGTGTGTGTGAGTGAGTGTGAGTGAGTGCACGTGTCTGTGTGTGTGTGTGTGTGTGTATGTTTGTGTGTGTGTGTGTGTGTGTGTGTGTTGAAGAATTCAAAACCACAAAATTAAGCTCTTAACTATGAGCTAAACCCAGAGGAAAACTAGGAGGACGCCATTACGATTGCGCAACTGAAGGGGGATTACATTTTTTGGCTGAAACGTTTAAAGGTTCCTTCTGATTTATTGATACGTTGGGGAGTGAAGTGTGATTTATTGATTAGCTGGTGTTGGTTGTGTCTCTCCGCAGTGACTGTGCTCCAGCGAGCTGCTCGAGAGAGGCTAGAGATGATGACATGGCCGAGAAGCTGTGGCAGCTGAGCACTCAGATGCTTGGAATTCAGTGGGATTAGCGGCCGAGGACGGAGATGCTCTTAACAAACAAACCTGGACACGGAGACTAACTTCCCTGACACGCTGAGTGACAAGATCGATGGTAGATCATTATCAGTGAAATACACATAAAGGCATTTATTTTTTAGAATAATTTGAACACTCACACATTTCAGAGACATGACTATTTTTATATCATCTTAAGCACAGGCAACATAGTGTTTCTGAAGTATCACAGTCTAGAAAACAGAAATGTGTTCCTGTCGGTTTTTAATAATGTTGTTTTCGTCTGTATACATGTTTGGCATCATGTCTATATTTAAACTTGTTGGGTATCATTAAAAAGATAGATTATTCCTACAATTCATGAATTGTGTTGTCAAAGACTTTTAAAGAAATCACTTTGCCTTGTCTAACCATCATGCCTCTTCGGTTCTGTCACTGAGACGATGGCCATGCTTCTGTCAGACTATGCTGTTGTTAACAGATCTTTTTGAAGAGGTGATGTGAGCCTCTTTAATATTTAAACACTGCTGTCCCATCTTCCTTTACATTTTGAAGTTATCTGAACAAATCCTCTTCAGAGCTGGCAGTTTTTATAATGTCATCTTTGATGGATTTGGAGTAAGGCATTTCAAAGCAGCCTCTACCCATCTTTTGATAAATAATGAATGGGAAAAGCTACAGCAAGCAGAGTTAAAACAGGCAGCGTACCTCACCGAGAAGCCCTGTTCTCTCCGTCACAATGTCCACTTGTCCTGCACGGTGAGATGTTTGGGTTTGAGCAATTTCACATCAAACAGCACAAGATGAAACAACTTTTGTGTGACGTTTTGATCTGTGCCAACAACAGTTGGCTTGCAGTGCCAGTGCATGCATGGGATTTCTAAAAGTGGCTTCCAAACAGACTGCATCAGACAGTCATAGAAAGTGGACGGGCAGTTGGAATTGTAGATTTCTCCATCGCCTCAGCACCAGCACCACTCTGGAGGAGACTCTAGACATACTTCTCTTTAGATCTATAGGCTTTTTTAAAAAAAGATAGGATTTCTTAGGATTTTGATCAAGGGTTTGACTGAGCCACTCTAGAATATTCCTTTTACAGTTTCAGAGCCACTCCACGTTGCTTTGGCCTTGTGCCAAAGGTAATTCTCCTAATGGTGGGCAAAACATCTCTCAAGCCTTAATCATACAACTGATTGATATCAGAGGTATATCAGAGGATTGATATCGTGAGGAATCTATTTTTTAATTGATTACAATCTGTAACACTGGTCATGCAACTTCCACTTTCTTATGGGCCCAGTGAAGCACGCAGGAAAGCACTGTAGCCTAGTTTCAGGAAAATATAGAAATAAATGGAAAATATATGATGTTGAAATAGATGAAATATAGAAATAAATGGAACATATATGATGTTGAAATAGATGAAATATAGAAATAAATGGAACATATATGATGTTGAAATAGATGAAATATAGAAATAAATGGAAATATGATGTTGAAATAGATGTAGGCCTACTGTATATCATTTGCCCAGTGCTCTCCATCTCTGCTATTGGGTCTTTCAAGAGGGGTGTTACGGCATATCTTGTTTTTAACTTTGAAATTGTTTACTGCTCAATTTAACTATGCTGTTATTTGTATGTCGGTTTGGACAAAAGCGTCTGCTAAATAACCATAACCAAATATTTAATAAATTCGATAATTAAGGCTACTGTCTAGTTAACTTTTTAAGTATCTTTTTACAATGGTGATGACATTTGGTTTAAATACTTTTGGAGTCAACTGAGGCTCATATAAAACTTATTCTGCATGGGCAACAATAGAAAGCCTGTTCTGCTATTGTCATAGGCTATAAAACAGCATCCTTCAACTGCTTTCAACAAGTTAAGCCACAAATTACCCCCCCCCCCCCCAGACAAATGTTGACTTAAAATGAACTTTTATTCTAATGATAAACGGCTAAAGAAAATGTGCTTGTTTTCTGTCCTCTGAACAGAAAGCCAATTACACAACACATTTCCTATAATGCCTGGAAGAACTGGTGTAGCCTATGCCAGTAGTTCTAAAGACAGTTTAGTCTATATGTCATAGGTTCTAGCTTATAATACCAGTGGTTCTATAATGTCAGTGGTTCTAGTGGTTCTAAGACGGTTCCAATATGTCATCGGTTCTAGCCTATAATACCAGTGGTTCTAGCTAGTGCCAGTGGTTCTATAGGCCTAATGTCCTGTGGCACACTGCTGTGCCGTGGAATTTTGAGCAACTCAACCTTAATGACTTTAATGCATAACATTACACAAGCACATGCCTATCACTGTTGCTCTTGTCAGCATGTTGTCACTGTTGTCTTGTCATGAACACTACAGAAAAATGTTTGGGCATAACAGCCCTCTATAAGCCTACAATAATGTGTGTGACAGACTTTAAAATCACTGTAGCCTATCCATACCCTTAAATAAGTGATGTGCCTTGGCGTTTTGGTTTGACCTTTAGCCCCCCAACAAGTTTGATGAAGTCTCTATGCAAAGCGATGAGTTTTGTTTTACACTCCCAGCGATAGATGGCGAAAAGCAGAACCAGAGAATAGGCTCTGACAGGACTGGTACGTGGTGGATCAGAGTAGGCAAGCACGCATGCGTGGTCTTAACGCTACGTCAGCCTTCTACCCAAATACTTTATCGCAAGAACTACGTGGCCAGAAACATCAGCCGGCCAAATTGTCAACATCTGTCCCAGGCAGCACAGGTACGTAGAGATGACTTAATGATATTCTAGGTGTTATAAAGTGTTTTTGAAGACTGTTTATTTCCGTATGTGTGTCCACAGATGAAATGACTATTGATATCCTTTTAATGTTAGCCATTCAACTGTAGCTGGCTAGCGTTAACGTGAACTTATTTGTTATGATCTTATCAGTTTGCTGTTTTGACAAAAGTTCCAAAGTTGTCGTTTTGCTCTTTTAGCATAGAGTGTATGATCAAATGTCGTGTTATATTGTGTTGTACTGCTAATGTTCATAATCTTAAACTATCTGAACTTGATTGCTTCCCATCCAACGATGACGTTAAGGAAAAGTAGCTAAACCTATGACGCGAGATTGCCTTTGGTGATGAGCAGCAAGTGTGTTGGACACAGACTGTAAAAAATAGGTTGGACATCATCAGTGTTATTCGCCTTTGACCATCTAATCTTTTTACATCTTTCAGGAAACTCCACTTTACCACCATGGATCAAGTAATGCAGTTCGTGGAGCCCAGTCGGCAGTTTGCGAAAGATTCCATCAGACTCGTGAAAAGATGTACAAAACCCGACAGAAAAGGTTAGTAGCCTAGACCATCTGTGACGATTCTTACATGTCTGCTAAAATACGTGTGCAACGTGAGAAGGACAGTCACACTTCTAAAATTCAGAGAAGTGTTATTTTAACGTCATTAATGTGGAAGTCTATCTCAATCTCAAATCATTGAAACTACAGCTTGGCATCGATATCAAAACCCTAATCTCATCACCTCAATCTTCTTTCTACCAATTTGAGTGAATCACTCGTGGGTGGGGGGCGTGTCTGATGGAGTTGGTTTTGAGGTGGGGCTTGAGTAGGATAGTGAGTAGCTAACTGCAGAATGTTACCTGTCAGGTGGCTGAGTAGAAGCTATCTGCACAACACATGGTGTTAATCTACAGGTACTTTGGCACATAGGACAGAAGGCTTGCATTACTGTTGTTTGCCCCCAGCCACTGCAAACCATAGTTACAGCACTCACAGTCCAAGATGTCTGTAGTGGGGATTTACTGTTATCAGTAGGCTACTGAGCAGCACCATGCTATAATAATAACAACAACAACAACAAGAACTTTATTTGTATAGAACCTTTCATACACAGAATGCAGTTCAAAGTACTTTCCATTGGGAACATTTAACACAATAACTGCTGTGATGTTTAGACTCTGCTTGAGGTGCTTACCAAATAAATATAATTTTACTGATAGTTACTGTTAACTATGATGGTTCAACCCCAAAATGAGTAACCTGCTGTGAGCATTTCTTTAATGAAAACAAATACTGTTAAGTGCTGATTAGGGGTCCTCCCATAGACAGTGATAGAAATGGACACAGCCATCCCATAAGTCTTCAATAGATGCCAATTTGAACCCCTTTTCCGGGTTCTTCCATATTGTACTGCGCACCTCAGTGTCAGTTGAGTGATAACACATGGCGTTAGCAACGGACTTAAACACAGCAAGTCGTCTGGTAGCTGCGCTATGGAAATTGATAATGTGCAGAGTGATCGGAGTTGGAGTGATTCGTCCTGACGTACAGTAGTGCCAGCCCAACAAAAATCACTTCATTGTTTGTTCCCTTTGATGCTTCTTTTTTAAAAAAAAAAAAAAAATTAAAGTACATTTTTTGGGCTTTTTGCCTTTATTTGTATAGGACAGTGGAGAGAGACAGGAAGCAAGTGGGAGAGAGAGATAGGGTGGGATTGGGAAATGACCACAGGCCGGATTCGAACCTGGGTCCCCATGGGCACTCGAACCCGTACATGGCAGGAGCGCTGTAGCCTGTTGCGCCACAGCGCCCCCCCCCCCCCCCCTTTGATGCTGCTTAAACAGCTTATCCGTGGACTTTCCCCTGAGACGGCCTTTGAGGTTCTTATCCAGAGAATATGGTTACTTCTCTACTGTGGGGCCGAACGCTGCATACTCATGACATCATTTTAGCATTAACTTTAAAAACAAAGTTTATTACAGAGTTGTAAAGTGAGATACGAGGTTATGACGCCAGTCACACAATTTTGCAGTTCTCTGGAAATAGAAATGGTTCATATAAAGGCTTAAAAAACACTTTAGATGTAAAGTTATTCACCGTAAAAGTGACGCCAGAAATGAACAGGGGTCAATGGAACGCTAAGTCCAGGGGAAGCCTTATTAGACTCAGATTCTCCTCTGGGGGGTCACTTACCTCCTTGGCTTGTCCCTGCAGGGTTGTGGTGTTGTGAAAACTACTAATGGACTGATGTACATTGAGGCAGCAGGACTGTACAGTGGTTGGGTTTTACTGATGTATTTCCTCATCTCTGTCATCCAATTTGTGTTGCAGAATTCCAGAAGATTGCCATGGCAACAGCAATTGGATTTGCGGTTATGGGCTTCATCGGATTCTTTGTGAAACTCATCCACATCCCCATCAACAACATCATCGTGTAAGTACCACTCGACCAGCCAAGACATCATGCGAATTATTTTATTGTTATTAAAAATGTCAGAATAGAAAAACTACAATATCTTGTGCATAGTATTTCAAACTAAACATAATACATGATTGTTTTAGCATTTAGTACATATACTTTAGTCCACACTAGTATCCCATTGGTGACTAACACACTGGTGCTCTGTTGTTCTCTACAGTGGGGGCTAAACCGGCGGCTAGACCATTGCCTGTGCTGACTTTTTTGAACTGTGACGGCGACTGAATGGGATGAATGGACAATTTCTACGTTGTGTGTTTGTGGACAATTTGTTAATAAATAATCCGTGAGGAAAATACCTATGGTATGGCATCCATTCTTAATCATGAAGGCACTTGGCAGACATTCCAATCAAGTCTTGGTCCCCTGGCGGAGCCGGAGTGGAGCCTTGGGTCCCCTGGCGGAGCTGAGCTTTGGGTCCCCTGGCGGAGCTGAGCTTTGGGTCCCCTGGCGGAGCGGAGCCTTGGGTCCCCTGGCGGAGCTGAGCTCTGGGTCCCCTGGAGGAGTGGAGCTTTGGCTACTTCATGAGGATGCCCATGCTCCACAGCAGGGGCTTATCTGAGGTCACAGTCACAGGCTTCCTCCCCTCGCTCGGATCGTGGGGCGCGTAAGTGTTGGATGTGCTCACCAGCTTCCCAAACTCCAACACTTGGTTGTCTGCTGACAGAGGAGGAGATGATGATGATGATGATGATGACGATGAGTATAGGCATTACTTCCACTCTAAAGGTATTCAGGTATGGTACTGAGATCAAGTTATTTTATAAGCAAATAAACTCCCAGTAAAATCAGTCAGTGGAACCAAGTTGCGACTCTGAAGTTGGGCTTAGAGTTGCACTCTGCTGCCCCAAACCAAAACAGAACCTAAATGAGACTCAATCTGTTACTCCATTAGAACTTTTCTCACCTTTGAAGTCAATACTTCTGTGTTGCTGAATTAAAACCCCCCACCACAAACTAGCAGTACAGCTCTCCACTTTGAAAAAGGGAATACGTGCCCAAAAAAACCCAATGAACCTGGCGATTTGCAACACTTTTTCCCCTTTTCTTGTTGCTTTTTTTTTTTTTTTGTGCCTTTGCTCGCCTGAGCGCGGAGAATAGAGATGCCAGGAGCTGCGTATTGATGTTCTCATTAGCGAGTCCCTCCAGGAAGTGGCCTCACGTACCCTAGCGTGAGCTGAGCGCCCCGCGGCGCTGGACTCCCCCCATTCCGTCTGCCCGCCCGCTCGCTCGCTGGAAAGCCCAAACAGCGCCGAACCGCTCCGCTGGGCGCCAGGGAGAGAGGGTTCGCCACCCCCCCCACCACCCCACCCCCCCGGCCCCCCCCGCCATGTTTTCAACCATCTGGTTCAAAAAGCGCAGCTATTATGTGTGACCACTGGGCATGTAGTGCTCAGTGGATCGGCCCATCCTTTCAAAACAAATATTCTTCTGCTCTTGGCAGCAACCAATCGGCCCTGGACATGAATAGTGGGAGGACTTTATAACCTTGGTGGTCGAGGAGAGGAGGAGGGGGGGTGGAGAGGAGTGGGGGAGGAGGGGGGGTTTGTTCCCTTCACACCAAGATGACTTCCCACACTCTCCTGCATTGAGTACTGGGCCATGGGGGGTTAGGGGAATGCAGCCTGGACAATTGGAGTGAATAGTTATGACTAAACGATGTGGGTCAAAAGGTTGTCATTTGTAGTTAATTTATTTATGCAAATGACTTCAATTTGTTTGGGTAAACTCCTCAGCAATAATGATTTAAAATAGCGCAAGACAACATTGTCCCAGGCAGAATAGGTAGCACTTGACCTGACTGTTGATCTAATGCCAGACATCACAAACACACAGTGACCCCCGATGGCAGCAATGGGTACTGCCGCTCCAGCTCTGAATGTTAATGACATCCTGTCCACTGAACTTGTATTCAAAGATAATCTGTCAGTCCAAATCAGCATATGGAGAGAGACACACTGAGCCCATATGCTGGGATAACAACATGATGGGACTTATGTGCTATTTGGCCAAGCCTTTAGCCAGCTAGTCATCTCAGCACTCTACACTACTACTGATAGATAAATACTTAAATCATTTGTTTGCCGTACACGATGCTGTGTGAACTTTACAAATGCTTTGGATATACTAGATTGAAAAATAAATAAATAAGGGAGACCAAATGACCACAGCAGCTGAGGTCTTATGGACATCAAAGACATTAAAAAAGGCTTTGAACTCCAAAAGAAACAGGATGTTTTGCTGGAAGACAGAATAGGCACAAAGGATCACTGTGTGCACATCCTCTAAGACAGAACTAGCACCAGACCCACAACCTGTGCCTTATGAGTAGAACTACTGTAGCACCAGAGCCACAACCTGTGCCTTATGAGTAGAACTACTGTAGCACCAGAGCCACAACCTGTGCCTTATGAGTAGAACTACTGTAGCACCAGAGCCACAACCTGTGCTTTATGAGTAGAACTACTGTAGCACCAGAGCAGGAACCTGTGCTTTATGAGTAGAACTAGCACCAGAGCAGGAACCTGTGCCTTATGAGTAGAACTAGCACCAGAGCCACAACCTGTGCCTTATGAGTAGAACTAGCACCAGAGCCACAACCTGTGCCTTATGAGTAGAACTAGCACCAGAGCCACAACCTGTGCCTTATGAGTAGAACTAGCACCAGAGCCACAACCTGTGCCTTATGAGTAGAACTAGCACCAGAGCCACAACCTGTGCTTTATGAGTAGAACTAGCACCAGAGCCACAACCTGTGCCTTATGAGTAGAACTAGCACCAGAGCCACAACCTGTGCTTTATGAGTAGAACTAGCACCAGAGCCACAACCTGTGCTTTATGAGTAGAACTAGCACCAGAGCAGGAACCTGT
>NC_085012.1:1024039-1106539 GCF_963854185.1 Sardina pilchardus
GATCGATGACTGACACGGTGACAGGAGCCAAAATGGATGCTCAGCCCTCCGCTTGCTCTCCTTGCTCTTGGATAACAATGAAGCTGTTTGCGTGCCGTAATTGCCACTTGGGCTGTTAACTTACGGACACAATGTTTGCCCAAGTAATCACTCATGGCAGCTGCAGATAAAGACAACAGAAACTTCCGCTAGTGTGCTATGGTTGGTGTCCACAACTTTTTTAATGCTACATTAGATAAATATTCCAATACAGGTACTTTGTTTTTTTTATCAGGCCACACTGGAGTTCCATTAAAATCTTCACAGTTCCACTGGAGGGAGGCTAGGAGACAGAAATGCTGATGTTGGCCTAGTTTGACCTTCAAATACAACATCTCCCTTTTCTGTGCGTGTAGGTCGCGATAGCTGAGCGATTCTATCAGGACATAGGGGGGAGGAGAGGTGCTAGAATGCATTTGTGTATCAAGGTTGAGTGCTTTTTGCAGATCGTTGATCTTTTCTCTCCTTCTTTCTTTGGCATGGAGGGCGCAGTGTCACAGTGAAGCAGCATGGCAATAATGTCCATAAATAAAGAAATAACTGTAACAACATCTTGGGTCCATTTAACTGCGAGTCTGTCAGGAAACGTGTGTTCGCAACTTTTGAGACTGACCTCTGTGGCATCTCACCATGGAGTTTCACCGATGCTCCAAGGTCGAAAAACGCAGAATCTGATAAAGCGTTTTACTGGCCTCTCGCTGATAAAAATCCTGTCATAGCCATTAGCGCTTTAAATGGGGGTGAGTCATTGCATCTGATAAGAAGTGCTTTTAGCCATACACATCTTGTGCCTTTACGTTTGTCTCGTGCTTCAGAGGGCCGACGTTCAATAAAACCATTTCTCACCCTGGAGAAAACAAAGACAGTGTAACAGGAGGAGAGATGAAGACATCACTGGAGTGCCTTTGGGGAGGGGGACGCCGAGACCATTTCAACAGGTTGAGTAGAAAAAGTCTAGGCATGAAAAATGAATCAATGCCTCATGGTATCTACGGGAAACAGAAAAAGAAAGGACTACATTTCAGGCGAAGGGGGGAAAAAAGCACTTGGATGACACAAGCAAAAAGACGAAAGTGAAGAATTGTGAAACCCCTGAACTTCTGCATACAGAACAAAAAAGAGAAGAAAAAGAGACATTAAGGTGTTATTTTTCAGTTGTACTCTGAGCCCAACTCCCCACTGCTCGATTCTGAAGAATGCTAACGAGTGAGCAACACACTCGGGGCTTGCTGGTGGGAGCCTGAGCGTTTACAGGAATGAGTTTATGAAGATTATGATGTAGACGTCCATGTTGTTCCTACCGGCCTCAGGATCATTTCGGAGAGGTAGATGGCATGTTGAGTCTATTGCAAGTGCTAAAATGCAGATTTGTATAATAAAATTGAAATTTCGTCAATATTATTGGCATCGATGTTCTTCATCACAGTACAGCCATATCATTTAGTTTACAGCTTAAAGTTGACCCATTTTAGGGTACAGTACCTCTGGAATACTTAATACCTCTCCCCAATGACTGCAAATGAGAAAGGAAATCCAGGTGCGGCTATCTGCAGCTGCAAAAAGGTCAATTTCACTTCACTCAGGCACACAGGAGACTGTACAGATCATCTGTTGAGATTCTAGTTCAGTCGGTAAAATTGTTGATCAGTTACTGAACATCACCTCCACCAAACCCAACCCCTAACC
Source organism: Sardina pilchardus (assembly GCF_963854185.1). Lineage (NCBI taxonomy): Eukaryota > Metazoa > Chordata > Actinopteri > Clupeiformes > Clupeidae > Sardina > Sardina pilchardus. The sequence continues at coordinate 1,025,765 of NC_085012.1, forward strand.
ATAACCATAACCATAACCAAACCCAACCCCTAACCATAACCTTCACCAAACCCAACCCCTAACCATAACCAAACCCAACCCCTAACCATAACCAAACCCAACCCAACCCCTAACCATAACCTTCACCAAACCCAACCCCTAACCATAACCATAACCAAACCCAACCCCTAACCATAACCAAACCCAACCCAACCCCTAACCATAACCTTAACCAAACCCAACCCCTAACCATAACCTTAACCAAACCCAACCCCTAACCATAACCAGAAAATGTGTGTGTCACAAGACAGTCTGTTGATCTTCTGAGCAGAATAGACAGTCCAAATGGGACTATGCAAGTAAAGTGTGGCCACATTGTCCAGGTCTTTTTCACGTGTCCCATGCATCCCATAATAGAGATGTGGACATGGCAGACGGAGTAGGTGCCTGCCTGACAGGCCAGTGAAGTGCTCAATAACACCGCTCTTTCTGGGATGGGGTTTTTGCCCACAAAGGTTGCTTTGTTGGTGAATTGTTTTTGATGGTAAATGGTCTTGGCTGTTGATTGGTCACTGTGGGAAATCTCCTTCCAATAGCACCAGGAGTTCACCATCTCCAGCGTACATCTGAAATGATCAAATGAGTTCAAAAGATGCATAGGACACGTGAAAAAGACCTGGACAATTTGGCCACACTTTACTTGCATAGTCCCATTTGGACTGTCTATTCTGCTCAGAAGATCAACAGACTGTCTTGTGACACACAAATTTTCACAGTACACGGAGGACATTTTATGGAATTATACAAGTAGGACATTCTGAAATGCACAGCATTTTGAAAACTGTTTAGTCCATTTCCGTGCGCCTTAAGGGCTTTTGTTCAAAGTGCTCTCCTCAAAAACATCAACAGAAAAAAGTATCAATGACTCATTTGTCAGATTCGTCAGCGTGTTCACACCAGTCCTGTGCCGCCAGCTGATCTCGCCACAGCATTTTGTTCATTCCTCCAGTAGTAGCACTAATGGGGCCGATAGGCCACAGACTCAGCATGCTCTTGTGCTCTCCTCTTTACTTACTGTACTGTACCTACACTCAATGTGCCATTTGCCAAGAAAAGCTGCCTTTCTTCACATTGCCATTTCATTCAAAACACTTAAGACAAGCTGTGCTCTTTATAAAATAAGGTGTGTGTTTGTAGACGCGTAAGAAAACTCCTGTGTCCCCAGGAAGTCGCTCCACAGTCATCCAGCACCGCCTTCTGCCACACAGATTAGCGCCACAAAAGCCTCTCCTGTCCCCGGCCCCGTATGACAATTAAAGCCCAACCGCAAACTTCAAATCTGCTGACACGCTCCCTCTAGTTTGGAGAAGGAGCCCGATGGTAAATTGCATTTGGTCCGACTGAATAGCTGTCACTTGGCCAGGGCTGTTGTCTCTGGGAGACGAGCACTTTGTGACTCAACACAAGCTGTCAGAGTGTTTTCTGGTGAGGCTCAGTACAGTACAGGCCGTCGCTCCGCTCCCCTCCCCTCCCTCCTGCTCTGTCATTTGGACGTGCAAATGGACCCACTGCTTATCATCTGACACCTTCTCCATTTCAGCATCCCAAACATTTTAGCATTCTGCTGAAGTCTCTGTTCTGTATTAAAGTTACAACGCTACATAGAGCCCTAATTTACTGGAGGGTAAAAGAAAGACCGAACAGCATTATTCAGGAATGTCTGTGCTGTTCTCTCTCTCTCTCTCTCTCTCTCTCTCTCTCTGTCTCTCCTATTGCATCTGGCTAAGAAAACATAATTAGATCATTTCACATTTCTACCTGGAAGCCCTCACGCCCTGCCCACATTTCATGCTCAGTCTCATTCAAAACAGAAAACGCTCGTTCACTTACACATCATCTCAAATCTGGGTAGATGGCCAATTCCTTGTACATGTTTCATGACAAAGCATCACTACCAACCTGCTTGGCATGATGGAAGCCACTGGGTGTCAGTAAGCTCACCATCCATGATGGTTATCTGGCCTGTAGGAGGGAGGCAAGCCATTCCCAAGACTTCAGTTTCCACTTAATAACCACCCCAAAACTGCTGAAATCACAACAATCGATATCTCAACACTCTAACTAATGCACATTTGGGCCTTCAGGGAGTAATCCGTTCATTATAATTGGCCACAGAGTGATTAATAGTTTAATTAATGTCTCACATAAATGTGTGGGGTTAGCATATTGGCATGTCTTTTCAAATGACCACTGAAACTCGGCCTGCCTCAACAGCACTCCGTAATTAGAAGCATCAGAAGGCCGACGCTGTGGGGGAAAGCCAGCGCCTCCAGTAGATTTCAGCGTTATTCTACAACAACACGCCATCGGTAAACAGCCAGCTGTTTGAGCACTCAATGGATTCTAATTTTAACATGTCAAAGGAGCTAAACGCTACCATGCAATTAGGCAATTAAGTAATTTACCAAACACATCAATTCACTCCAACTTTGCATCATCTGCTGCACCACAACATCTAATGCTACAACAGTGATTAAAAAACCTTAATCAACATTTGCCAAAATTGCCGTGTTACCAAATGAAAGTCCAAGAGGCAATACACTTTAGATGCAGAATGAATGTGTTATAGGCTACGGTCTGATCCGATTTGCATGTGGGCTTTAGCGATTTCATGGACTATACATCTGGGTGTGATGGCCTCCGCGCAGGCTCCCAGTGGGGTAAACCCCTGGATACGGGCTAGAGTAGACCAAACACACATTTCCAAAAGTCTTACACACAAAAGCTGAGTCCCAAACTCTAATCCCCCGTCTGTGTTGTGGCTAGTGGATATAATAGCAAACGGAGGTATAAGCTGCAAGGTATTTTCTCTCCTGTCGAAACCAGACGCAGGGAATAAAGAGCATCAGGGTCTTAAAAACGACATCGGCGACGGGGCGGAAACCTTCAGCTGACCTCGGCGACTGTGCTCCGTGACCACGGCGACTGTGCTCCGTGACCTCGGCGACTGTGCTCCGTGACCTCGGCGACTGTGCTCCGTGACCACTATAACCACCACTACAAAGATATTGTAGATGGCTACAGCATTGATCACTCTTAGCTTTATTGCTAAGCTACTATAACCACCACTACAAAGATATTAGAGATGGCTACAGCATTGCTCACTCTTAGCTTTATGTATGGCTAAGCTACTATAACCACCACCCACTACAAAGATATTAGAGATGGCTACAGCATTGATCACTCTTAGCTTTATGGCTAAGCTACTACAGTATAACCACCATGACGCGGTTCAGCGACCAAACGACCAGCAACGAACATAGAATGCTACTACGTCAGAGCGGCCAGGAGCGGCCAAAGCATCCAAGCTTCCCACGGCGTCCTTTACAGGGCGTCCAGAGCGATTTTGGAAGCTCAAGTCGCTCTAGGTCTGAACGCACAGTTAGCTTTATGGCTAAGCTACTATAACCACCACTACAAAGATATTGGAGATGGCTACAGCATTGGTCACTCTTAGCTTTATTGCTAAGCTACTATAACCACCACAACAAAGATATTAGAGATGGCAACAGCATTGATCACTCTTAGCTTTATTGCTAAGCTACTATAACCACCACTACAACGGGAAAACAATAAACATGATGCTGAATGGAATCTCCCTTCTCTCTGCAAAACCTTAAAGTGCTGCATAAAAGATAAAAAAAAAGCAGAGCCACGAGCTGTCAGACACGTTCCAACCATGCTTGTTCTTGTGTCAGTTAGTGACTGGAATATTCATCTGCCCCAGCCATCCTTCGCAACCCTTTCTTTTGTCTCTCTCATTGCCATATAACAACTACTGTTTTGATGTTCAAACAAACACACGGGCCTATTCATTATGTTTACAAGAAAGAGACACTGACATTTCAGTTTTTTTCCCCCTTCCTCTTCACACCTATGGGGAACTACAGGAGGCAATCCAACTGTGTCAGTAATTGCAAGGAAGATCCCCAAGTTAATGGTATTCCTTTCATCTGCTAGAGGGGGAAGCTAACAATCGTATAAAGAAATACGGCCTATTGTATAAAGCAAATGAACCCCCATCTCCATCAGTGGTGGCCATCTGCAATTAGGACTTGGAGAATGACGGCGCTTTCTTTCAGTCACTCTGCTCTGCACGGGGAGGCTATCCTTGCAGTTAAGCGCACATCCAGCCTTCACAGCTTAGCATTCGTCAGTACATTTGACAGGAGTGAGACATCGTTTTGCATGTCAAGGTAAAGCTCAGCCAAACTGAAACTCAGAAATAAACTTTAATGGACGAGTCCTGTATTTTTGATCATTATTCAGTTCCCAACTGTTCAGAGGCATGTTTTTGTCGAGGCTTATGCGTACTCTTCACTGCTCATACTGAAAAAACTGGAGCCTGTGGACCTATTGATTACCGTAGGTTTGATGAGACGTCAGGCTGCTCTAATGGTTATTTACATTTGCTTTCTGTGTCATACTAAAGCAGTCGTTTTTGTGATGGGCAGTCAATTTAAAGCTTACTGGCAACGTTGGCAGGATGTTCAAATGCACAAACGTAAACATGCCGTGATGGACGACTCAGCAGTTCTTTTCTAAAGGGAGAAACAGCTCCATTAGGTTGGCAAAGAACAGAAAAAAGCTCAAGTGCGGCACATCCATTGAAAAGCGGCAGACCTTTGAGCAACACTTAAAAAAGAAGAAGAAGTAAACTGTATCTGTGGAAGTGTGTTGAGATGGTGCAGATTATCTAAATGTGGTTTACAATGTGAAACGCGTGCTCTGCACCGGGCTGCATTTGAGAGTGTAGCAGACAGGCGGAGCGGCAAAGGAGGGGGGGGGGGGGGGGGGGGGGCTCCTGGGAGCACAAATGACTGAGCAAGTGGAGCTCAGGCAATTACCTCCAGCAGATCCCTTTCGGGATGTGTCTTAAATAAACAGAACCGCCGCTTAGAAAATTAAACTGACACAGCTTTGAAGGCAATGTTCTCAGCCCCCGCCACTCTTCAGCCCTATTTATTTTGTGTAGACAATCTGCCCCCCCCCCCACACACACACACACACCCCACCCCCTCAACTCAAAAAGGAGGACGCAGTAGAGAGGGAGGGGCCATATGTGGGGTAAATCTACCTGTTGAGGAGAGTCATCAGAGAGGCAGAACGTCTTACTTGAGGCCCTTTACAGTCTCACCTGCCTCTTTCAAACATGATCGTGCTGACAGCATCAGAGTCACCCAGCACACACACACACACACACACACACACACACACACACACACACACACAGAGGAGGGCATATTGGTTGGGGCTTGCTATAATGGGCCCAAAATTGAGCGCATTCTCCCTGGATGTGTGCATCTCCACAGGCTTTGCTCCTGCTGCTGTTGAAAAGAGCAAAGCCTTTGAAAGAGCATCTATGAGGGGGGGGGGGGGGCAATATGCAATACAGAGACACAGGGGCATTCCGGCGGGGAGCAAATAGGAATCGGTAGGACGCGTAGACAACATCACACGCTCCTCTATCCTTCCGCGAGGCTTTTCCAATCTCCCTGTTCACACATTAAACACACGTGCGGGGCGGAACCTAAAAGCTGGTCATTTGTTCTGTGTAACTGGGTAGGACGTGTGGATGTTAACAACACCGGTGCACCTCACAACACGCTCCCCCCTTCTGAGGCTTGTCTTGTCCTCTTACATTTTTAATAAACGTCTTCATTTTCTTGTGGGTTGAGCAGCAAGACAAAAAGGCCTTAGAATGTACAAAAGTACGAGGCATCATAATGCAATCCCGGTGTGCTGTCGATAAGCATCCCATGGCGAGGCAAGAACCTCCATCGGCCTCGCACAGATCATGCACATGCCGCACCCCCCCCCCTCATTCCCTTTAAAGGGGATTGAATAGGCTGCCGTTGCTTCTGTCAATAGCCCAGAAGTAGCGTTCAGTAATGCATCCTCTTCGTAGAGCTAAGACAACCTTTAATAGTCAGCCTTGATTCCTCCGCAACAGCAGTCCCCTCGGGGATAAAGCAGCACTGGCCCATAACGTCGTGCCATTACAGACCCATTACTACTGTACCAGTGGGCTGGAGGGCCGCTAAAGCGCTACGTAGCACCAGTGTCAGTGCGTCTGCTATTAAACAACAGCTAATGAATTGTCCACAACCTCCGCCTGGCCTGTCCTCAAGGTCACGGTCATCTCTCAACGAGATTCGCTTCATTTTTTTCTACCCTTCAGCACATTCTAAAAGTCTTTAGAGAAGCCGTCCTAGAGATGGTCTCACACTGATGCCAGGGCTGTCGGATGAACCCTGATTTAAAGAAACAATATGGCCACTGGAACCATCGAACACTGGAAACAGTATGGCCACTGGAACCATCGAACACTGGAAACAATATGGCCACTGGAATCATCGAACACTGGAAACAATATGGCCACTGGAACCATCGAACACTAGAAACAATATGGCCACTGGAACACTAGAAACAATATGGCCACTGGAACCATCGAACACTGGAAACAATATGGCCACTGGAACCATCGAACACTGGAAACAATATGGCCACTGGAACCATCGAACACTGGAAACAATATGGCCACTGGAACCATCGAACACTAGAAACAATATGGCCACTGGAACACTAGAAACAATATGGCCACTGGAACACTAGAAACAATATGGCCACTGGAACCATCGAACACTGGAAACAATATGGCCACTGGAACCATCGAACACTGGAAACAATATGGCCACTGGAACCATCGAACACTGGAAACAATATGGCCACTGGAACACTAGAAACAATATGGGCACTGGAACACTGGAAACAATATGGCCAGAGACGGTTTATAAAGCGAGACGATTCATATGAGGGTAAATTCTGGTTTCATTGTGACGCAACTGCCACTCCCATTTAGGAGGCAAACGGGAGCATTTCTATGGGAGAAATAAACCTGTTATCAACGGCACCTGCTTCTGCTGATTCTACACCGTTCTAAACCGATTATCTCGTCACTGATCACGCCCCTTTAGGAGGCGGAAGTGGTACCATTTCATTCCATTGAAAAACCCCTTTATGATTCATCTTAGTAACTATACGATCTTTGATATGGCCACTGGAACCATCGAACACTGGAAACAATATGGCCACTGGAACACTAGCAACAATATGGGCACTAGAACACTAGAAACAATATGGCCACTAGAACACTAGAAACAATATGGCCACTAGAACACTAGAAACAATATGGCCACTGGCTACACAAATTTAGGAACAGAGGCAAAGATCCTTGATTACTAATACATCATAGTAACACAAAGAAACACTCACAATATGCCAGCGCCATTAGAAATGACTTCTCATTTTGACCGAAAACACAGCTATTCCTGTATCCTTTTCACCACAGAGAAGCAATCAAGCATGGCAGGGAAGGAGCTAGGGACTGCGGGCCATTAGATGAACTGGACTAATAAGTAGTATCAAGCTGCTGCGGACTTTGTGTTGTGTGATTGTGTGGGCCTGCGAGGCGAGGCTGGGCTGCTGAGGGCCTTGCTGTACACGCACGCCTCCAGGTCGACAGTGTATTACGCTCACAGCTAGTCGCAGGACACGGCCTCGCTTTTAGGGGACCCCATTAGTGCATCTGAAAGTGCTGCGTGTGGCCGCGGCTCGGACGTCCGCCGAGGGCAGCTAATTATGTGGACGCCGAGGGAAATGGAGGCCGGTGAGGGGCGGAGGATCCCCCACAGAGGTGTGTGTGCTCTGGGCTCTCCTGATTGGCATCTACTGTGGAGGCCCGCGCTGCATGAACAGTCTTATTTGGGCCTTACTTATTAGGATCTCATGGCTCTTACTTACGAGAGAGAGAGAGAGAGAGAGAGAGAGAGAGAGAGAGAGAGAGAGAGGAGATAGAGAGAGAGAGAGGGGGAGAGAGGGAGAAGGGTTTTTTTTAATTACATTGAGTGTGAGTACATAAGATACTCCAGATGACAGACTGGGTGAGTGTACTGCATATATGCATGCTCCTCATGTAGTATGCAAGTGTGTACTACATATATGAATGTTCTGCATGTTGTATGCAAGTGTGTTCTGCATATATGAATGTTCCTCATGTTATATGCAGTATGTTAGTAAGTGGAGTCTTGCTCGTCAGCTCTGGCTATGAACAGCAACGTTTGGAGAGTAGAAGACTAAACATCAAGCCGTGAAGAGAGCGGCTGAGGATGAGGATGATGAGAGGAGAGAGAGAGAGACAGAGAGAGAGAGAGAGAGAGGGAGACAGAGAGAGAGAACGCTTGAGGATGAGGATGATGAGACGCATTCACGTCACCTTCACTAATGGGCTATTAGGGGATAATAGAGGTGTGGCTACAACAAAACCAACTACCAACAGTACTGTTGTGTCTGGCTATCATCACATGCTCTCAAATGTCCATAAAACACACATCCACTCACTCTGAAAGTCGAGGATGGGCTGGAAGCTTAACTACTGTAATCTCAACCTGGACAATTTTAAATAACGAAACCCGACTGAATCCGATATTTTTCTAATACCCACAATACCCACTTATTATTCTATTATTGTTTAATTGTATCTGTTGCACTGTCGGAGCCCTGGAAGAATAGCTGGGACTCAGGGCCAGCTAATGTGCATCCTATGAAGAGTAAACGCCAGTGTAGCCCCAGGCATCGGTCTGTGATCAGACCACACAAACAGGCACGTTGTTGCACATTAGTAAACACACACCTTCTAGAGTGTGTGTGTGTGTGTGTGTGTGTGTGTGTGGGGGGGGGGGGGATAAATGAACACCGCTGCAGCCTTGAGCTTCATCCATGCTTATTTAACTTTTCAAATCACGACACTATGCAAATAGAGAAAAGGAATCAATGTGTAGCCCTAATCAATTCTGCACCTCCTCACCCTTAGTAGTAATGATAGGAGTCTGTGTAATAGAAGACAGACGTGCTGTGAGACTCTGTATGTCAATGTATTTGGAAAGAAAGTCTCATTGAGGAAGTTGTATGGTTTCAGCATTTATACAAAGAACTGTGCCAGGTGTGTGTGTGTGTGTGTGTGTGTGGGACTCGAACATTTCAACTAAAATAAGCCCCTGGGTACGAACAGCAGAGTAGCTCACAGGCTTGCTAGCGAGGTCTAGAATTTCTCAGATGATTTATTTATCAGTCAGCATACTGCTGCACTGTTTTCATCATAAACAATATCAAACGTCAGACAGCATCCACAATTCCCTCTGAACTCATGCTACCTGGAGATATTATCTCTTCAAACCAGTAATATTAAAGAGCTCTGGGATCCTGCGACTCACAGCTATTGTGATCCAGAGGGGGGGGGGGGGGGGGCTGTTACGAAGGCTCTAATGTGGTACTTACCGAAGGCATGGACAGTATGTTATCCTCCATCAAGAATCGCAACATCACGTTTTCAAACTTTTAATTCATTTAACAATTATGGGTGCATTTAGGTAATACTAGCCTTTCCAATATAGCAACCCTACTGATACATGTTATTTCACATCAGATGGAGCACCCTCTGGTCCAAACGCAAAATTATTAAATGATTAAGAGGTAAGTCTAGAGGTCCATGGGCCAAATATTATCTCAATGTTCTTACCTGTTTTCATCAGGTTTTGTTTGTTTGTTCAGGAAAGGTCTGAAATGACGCAAGGAAGAAACGAGTGGGAGTGATCCATATCACCGTCTGGATCCAGGAGGCGGTTTTGTTTTCGCTCGGCGGAGGTGTGCGCTCTCGACGTGCTTTTCTAGTTATAGGTACAGTCTACTCAGTGAAGCGCTGAAGCGCAATACATACCGCAAGGTCCATTGGCCAAATGTTACTGTATGTCAATGTTATTACATATTATACAGTCTACTTAGTGAAGCCCTGCAGCTCACCAATACATAAGCTCCATGGGCCAAATGTTATGTCATTGTTTTTAGAGGTACAGTCTACTCAGTGAAGCGCTGCAGCTCACAACACATAAAACGCAATGCCTGCAAAAGCCAAATTCTGCCATTTCAACCAAAAAGGGCGAGTCTACTTACGGAGCTACTCCGCACCTAAAACTGCTATCTCAGCCCCATGACAACGATAAACAACCTCCTCTTATGGCTGCTATGGAGAGAGTGGAAGTGCCGAGACAGGCAACTTCATGTCGGTGAGTTGCGGCACCTTGTTATGAGGGAAAAGCATCTCTCGCCCCTACAGTGGGAAGTTTCATTTGAGCAGCCTTAAGTCACTTCCTGGAACAAAGCGGAACAAATCATAATTAACCAATCAGACTAATGCCATTCTGCTATCGCAGCTGTCAAAGCACACAGATTCCTCTTTTGTTCTTCTGCGTCGGAGCATGACTGGAGTACAGCAGACTGAGGCACACCACGCATACACACACAACCGTGCATACACACACACACACACACACAGCAGACCGAGGCACAACCACGCATACACACACACACAGCAGCCAGACTCTCCAGGAGGGATACACCCAGGCATACACACATACATACACACGCTGATCTCCAATAGGAGGCTGGCGGGGGACGATGGAAAGCTGCCCCTGTTCCGCAGAGACAGTCCTGGCCTCTAGAGGGCCTCGTCCACTTCCTCTCATCGCTGCGGAGGAGTGGGGGGGGGCGGTGGTGTAGGGTGAGATGTGTGTGTGTGTGTGGGGCTTGTGAGGGCTGCAAGGCCAGACTGTCAGGGCCACGAGGTCCGGAGGGTTACGGGCAGCCAGCCGCAAATTAGCATCCCGCTAGCCGGACTGTCTGGTCAGAGCCCGTTGGGCAACACATGAGCTGAGTGATGAGCACTAAAGCTGGATGAAGCCGGATCTCGTCTCATGACTACTTCATGAATCGGGAACACAGCATAGACATAGCGAGTTCCTACCGAGAAAAACAGTCATGCAACTTCCAAGGGCACCATCCCGCCAAATCTTTGGCGAGAATCGTGAAACATTACTTTGTCAGCAGATATAGCTCTTTAGACATAGTTCTGCCTGTTAGTCCTTCACCTCCACAACATAGTGTTGCTTTAAAGTGGCAACGCTAAACCTGCATAGTGTTGCTTTAAAGTGGCAACGCTAAACCTGCATAGTGTTGCTTTAAAGTGGCAACGCTAAACCTGCATAGTGTTGCTTTAAAATGGCAGCACTAAACCTGCATAGTGTTGCTTTAAAGTGGCAACACTAAACCTGCATAGTGTTGCTTTAAAATGGCAGCACTAAACCTGCATAGTGTTGCTTTAAAGTGGCAGCACTAAACCTGCATAGTGTTGCTTTAAAATGGCAGCACTAAACCTGCATAGTGTTGCTTTAAAATGGCAGCACTAAACCTGCATAGTGTTGCTTTAAAGTGGCAGCACTAAACCTGCATAGTGTTGCTTTAAAATGGCAGCACTAAACCTGCATAGTGTTGCTTTAAAGTGGAAGCGCTTCTTCAAGGCCCTCCAATGTCTGTCCAACGTCTCCAGCAATGCATGGGTCTGGCACACTCATCACCTTAAACACACACACACACACTTCCGTGGGTGTCTTTCAAATGTGTGTGTGTGAGAGAGGCAGTGTACGAATGAAATGAGTTTGTCTGGGTGCGGTGTGGGTTCACCAATGTATTTCTCGGGATAACAAATGGTAGTGTGTAGTGGATGAATTATTTCCCATCTCCACGGATACGTACACATACAGTGCGCTTACGCAACACACAGATGATGGATTAAGGGCGGGAGCGGCGCAGTGACGGCTCCACAACTCTGCCTGAACTATTTCATGCTCCCTGAGCGAGCACATCTTGAGTGTGAGGGCAGACGACTCCAACGGGGGGATGTGTGTACACACTATACACGTCAGAGAGAGGAGAGTGTGTGTGTGTGTGTGTTTGTGTCTGTGTGTTTACACACTATACACGTCAGAGAGAGGAGAGTGTGTGTGTGTGAGTGTGTGTGTGTGTGTGTCTGTGTCTGTGTGTGTACACACTATACACGTCACAGAGAGGAGAGTGTGGCTCCGTTCGAATCGGGTAAAACTGCTGCCTTCTAAGATATCTAACTAGAGAGCAAGGCAGCGAAGGCCGTTCGAAACCGAAAAAACGATTTTCGCTGCCTTCTAAGACATCTTAGAATTCCTGAATAACGGTCAATTTTGAAGGCAGCATAGATGTACACTTCAAGCTCCCTTCTACCCACAATCCTTTGCGCCCACGTCTGAATCTCGGTGAAAACAAAACAAACATGGCTGCTGACATCGGTAAATGACTGCCGAGTCTGTTGAAATGTCATTTGTGTGACGTTATTTAGCTTGGATTTGTGGAAAGTAGATTGAAAATAAAGGATTTACTACCTGGTTATACCATTGTTGTACCCACTAATAACGCCTGGTCTGAGATATTAGCTGTCAGTGAAACTACTTTATACCGTTAGCCTGCTAGCTTACGTAGGCTAATTTAGTTTAACGTCAGGCTTTTGCTAACGTCATACCGTAGTGTTAACCAAAGATTCTAGAGTGCTACGCTCATTTTTAAACAACGCGTTTAAACTAAAGTCATGTCTAGTTAGAGACCTCTCTATTTAGGGAGGGAGGCATAGGCAGCTGCCTTTCCGATTCGAACGGACCCTGTGTGTGTGTGTGTTTGTGTCTGTGTGTTTACAGACTATACACGTCAGAGAGAGGAGAGTGTGTACGGTCAGAAGACAGCGCATCCAGAGACCGTCTCACATGGCAGAAAGAAGAACGATTGAGTGGTCAGAAGACAGCGCGTCCAGAGATGTTCTCGTCTTCATCACAAGACGCTACAAGCTCACCTCCATAACAGCTGTATGTGATATGACACCGCACATTCTCACTTTCCCCAGCGTAGACACGTCTGTAGGGCACTGTTTTGAGACTAAATCTCTTCAGTACGGTGGCAATGTACAGCAGTATTTTCTGGTTGGTGGGGGCATATGTATTGTGTCTGGGGGAGTGTGTGCTGGTGGGGGCGCATGTGTGTGTGTGTGTTGGTGTGTGTGTGTGGGGACTCACCCAGGCTCCACTTGAGGCAGGTGGTGTGTGTGTGTGTGTGTGTGTGTGTGTGTGTGTGTGTGTGGGACTCACCCAGGTTCCACTTGAGGCCGGTGGTGTGTGTGTGTGTGTGTGTGTGTGTGTGTGTGTGTGTGTGTGTGTGTGTGTGTGTGTGTGGGACTCACCCAGGTTCCACTTGAGGCCGGTGGTGTGTGTGAGGCAGGAGGCTCCGATGGGGATCAGGCTGCACCATGCTCCCTCCAGCCCTGTGCTCACGTGCAGCTGGTGCCGTCTTCCCTGCACACACACACACACACACACACACACACACACACACACACACACACACACACACACACACACACACACACACAGAGTTCAGGTCATACACACACACACACACTATACAACGCCTCAAAGCATAATCCAATGACTCACAAACACATAATCTAAACATACTATATACAGTACATGCACACACACACACACATACACACATACACACAATCCAAACATATACATGCACCCACACCAACACACACACACACACACACACACACACACACACACACACACACACACACACACACAAACACACACACACACACACACACACACACACACACACCATTCAAACATGCACACACACACACACACAATCCAAGGATTCAGGACACGGCCCTTGTACAGCATATACGTATACTTATATCCATCATACAGTATATACTTTTATTTGTAGAGTATATGTCTCATACAGTATATACTTTATATATTCATATCCTTCATACAGTATATACTTTATACATGTATGTCCCTCATACAGTATATACTTTATATATTTATGTCCATTCCTCATACAGTATATAATTTTATATATATCCCTCATGCAGTTTATACTTATATACTTTCATATCCATTATACAGTATACGTTTATATATATATACAGTATATATATTTAATATACTTTTATTTTTATATCCCTCTCTGGTACTACTTCCTGTTCGAACCCTGTTTTCTCTCACTATATCAAAGGCACTAAGTGAAGATTCCAGATGGGAAGACCGTCAAACATTGATACTTGGCCTTCACAGTGTAAGCAATGAGTCAAGACATCCCACAGAGATGTGTGTATGTGTGTCAGGGTATGTCTGAGTGTCTGTGTGTGTCAGGGTATGTTTGTTTGTGTGTGTGTGTGTGTGTGCATGCCAGGATGTGTCTGTATGTGAGTTGGGTGCGTGCGTGTACAGTCTCAATCACATCAAGGTTACCACACCACCCCCTCAAGAGCACATATTCTCCAGCTTGTGCTTTCCAACCGAAATAGCGCACAGCACACAAGGCAGACACACACACACACACACACACACACACACACACACGGCAGACACTGTGTAATCAGAAGACTAGACATAATCTCCACCTCCTCTGTCACCGCACAGACTCTGCCTACACACAAACGCTTTAAGCTGCTTCATGCTGTCCACGTTCACAGCAATAATGTAGGTCTTAACGCCATGTGATTTCACTGCGCTCTGCGTTTGAAGTTTCAAACTCTTCCGAGACAAACTTGGCCGGCCCACACACAGCCCAGACGCCGTGCGGAGGGAAGCAGGCGAGAGCGTGGAGCTCAAGTCGAGAGAGCGCAGCTCAGACCAAGACCAGCTGTGGCCTACTGGGCTTCGGGCTTGTAACCAGAGGGTTGCCGGTTCGATCCCCGACCAGACCACGGCTGAAGTGCCCTTGAGCAAGGCACCTAACCCCTCACTGCTCCCCGAGCGCCGCTGCTTGGGCAGGCAGCTCACTGCTCTGGGTTAGTGTGTGATTCACCTCACTGTGTGTTCACTGTGTGCTGTGTGTGTTCACTAATTCGGTTAAAATTGGGTTAAATGCAGAGAACGAATTTTCCCTCACGGGATAAAAAAAGGATATATACAGTACTTCTACTTATACATCCTGCCTCAGTCACGCACCGCTCAGACGAAGACCTTCCTGCCTCAGTCCCGCACCGCTCGGCCATTTTATATCCATTACCACACTCAATAAAAACAGCTTCTTTGGCAGAGACGGCCGGGACGCAGTAGTCTTTACGACTACCTGACTAACTTTAGAGTCCCACACACACAAATGAACTCAGCTGGACGCAGTACTCCTTACGACTACCTGACTAACTTTAGAGTCCCACACACACACACACACAAATGAACTCAGCTGGACGCAGTAGTCTTTACGACTACATGACTAACTTTAGAGTCCCACACACACAAATGAACTCAGCTGGACGCAGTAGTCTTTACGACTACCTGACTAACTTTAGAGTCCCACACACACACACACACACACACACACACACACACAAATGAACTCAGCTGGACGCAGTAGTCTTTACGACTACATGACTAACTTTAGAGTCCCACACACACAAATGAACTCAGCTGGACGCAGTAGTCTTTACGACTACATGACTAACTTTAGAGTCCCACACACACAAATTAACTCAGCTGGACGCAGTAGTCTTTACGACTACATGACCAACTTTAGAGTCCCACACACACAAATTAACTCAGCTGGACGCAGTAGTCTTTACGACTACATGACTAACTTTAGAGTCCCACACACACAAATGAACTCAGCTGGACGCAGTACTCCTTACGACTACATGACTAACTTTACAGCGATCCCTCCCACACACACAAATTAACTCTGCATAGCTGAATGTCTGCATAGACGGTACGGTATAATTACTTAGCATGATGCACTGTATGTGGAGACATCAGAGAGGATAACATGATCACCAGTACAATGCTCTGTGCATGAGCAACATACTGTATGGTTAGCCCTCTGGAATATGAGAGTGAGTGATATCAAAGCTCAAAATTGATCTGGATCAAATCAGAAGGAGTTGAATCCTTCTCGTGAAGCCCTTGGTGAAGGGTCTGCTCTAGTAGAGGGAGGACATATTGCATACTGTTGTCCATTAGACTACACCTGAACCTTGAGGACACAACTATCTCTCTACTGAGCTCTGTTGAAACTGTTTGTGTTGATCCATCTCCACAGCGCCAACATTACCATGCAGGACTCCAAGAGCCAGAGAGAGAGAGAGAGAGAGAGAGAGAGAGAGAGAGAGAGAGAGAGAGAGAGAGAGAGAGAGAGAGAGAGAGAGTATACCACGGTACAGGAGAGCTGGCGTGCTTTGAAAAGGACTAGACTGTCACGCTGCAGGCCCTGTGTGTGTGTGTGTGTGTGTGTGTGTGTGTGTGTGTTCCCTCACAATGCTAACAACTGCCTAAGTCCACATCTATGTTTGGGCTGCTTTTGTTATTTTCATCTCTTTGGCTACAAACAAGGGAGCAGAATGTGATGCAACACAACAATAAATTAGGGCTGGGCAACGATTAAAAAAGTTAATCGCGATTAATCGCACGATTTCCCTGATTAATCATGATTAATCACATTATTATACGCAAAACTCAATAATGAATTCAAAAGTAATATATGGCACATATTTATTTTAAATGTGCTGCCATATGAACGCAAGTGCCATAGCATTTTTCTGCAAACATTTAACATCAGCATTTTGTTTATACAGTAGCAGTTAAATAAATGATTTAGTTTAAATCTCAACTTACACAATGTAATCAAAAGAAATACAAATTTAAAGCTTATTGTACACACTTTTTTGGTGCGTGTAGATATTTCCATAATACTTGTTGTAATAAGCCTAGCCTGGTATAATGTCAAAATTATTTTTTTATTTAGGCCTATAGGGGTGGGTGATATGGGCAAAAAATAATATCTTGATATTTTTTGTGATTTTGACTATAACGATAATTAGTCGATATCCTTTTAAAAAATGTTTTTTTAAAAGTCTGAGTTACTTTACAGCTCATTCTTTCTGAGTAGCAACATTACTATTATAATCAATTACCAACCTGTAACTTTTTAACCAAATCAACCAATGCATTGTCACTCTATGACACATTTGTAATTCTGCCCCCACTTGTGTGTGTGGTAATGATGGAAGTCAACCAGCTACATTAGAATAGATGGATATAGGGCTAACCAATTTCCCAAGGGAAACTCTGATGCTGAAATTCTTTTCTAACTTTTACTGTAAAACTAAGCAGAACAACAGAGTACATTTCAGTTATTTCCTTCAATGTTTTGTTAGAGTGCAGTCACGTAGGCCATCATTCCAAGTTACAGGATAGAGACTAATGTGTTAGCTTATGGCTAATGTCTATGAGAAATCCCATAGAAATGCTAACGGTTAGCATAATCGATCAAATTAGATATTTAGAGCGAACTTCAGCCCATTTACAGCTTAGGCTACATAGGAAGATGTCTTTGTTTACACTGAATATTAAAATACTCAAGGCTAATGTTTTCTTTCCATACAACAACGTTACCATGGATAGGAAAAAACGACTGTTTAACTTACCAATGCCAAATGAACACAGTAGCCGCAAATCCAGCGCAAAACATAAACATTAGACGTGCCTGTGACAACGTGCACCGTGAACATGTGACTTGCACTTGCACTGCTGCAGCCAGTGCCTTCTCTCACTTCTGTTGCACATCTCCTGATTTCGTGAATGTAGGCTATGGAATTTCAATGCGTGATGAGACGCCTGTGACCAGCCTGTGAGCAACAGACTTTTACAGTATAAGATAAATAATAAAAACTGCGTTAATGCGCGATAAAATAATTGTCGGCATTAAATGATTGATGAGTTAACGTGATATTAACGCGTTAACGTGCCCAGCCCTAAAATAAATATAAAAAAATCTAAATTAAACTAAAGCAAATTGTGTGAAATACATTTCTGTGTCAGAGACAGGCTGTGTGTGTGTGTGTGTGTGTGTGTGTGTGTGTGTGTGTTTGTGTTTGTGTGAGTGAAGGAGCCTCCATGATCCCCTTAACAAAACAAAATCAATACAGTGCAGCCCGTAAAGATCCACTGAACCCTTCTGAGCACAGCGCACACACACACACACACACACACACACACACACACACACACACACACACACACACACACACACACACACACACACACACACACACACACACACACACACACAGCAGCCTGCCACTCCAGCCTCAGCGCTCAGGCCAAGAGTAAATGCACTTTTCTGTGGAACAGACAACTTTGTGTGGCTCAGTCATATCACTCTATTGTGCAGCCTCAGCATACAACACAAGGCTGTCTAGGAGCCAGGGGGACCGGCCACTCAGAGCTGTCAATCAAGAGCACTGACCGCTATGGCCGGCATAACTGGCACATCAGTTGACCATTGTTACAGTACAAAAGCACGTCACTCCTTACTGGTCACTCTCTGACCAACATGCGTCCTCTGTAAGGGGAATAAGGAGCGCACCTGTCTCAGCAGGTACAGTAGGTGATTAAGGAGCGTACCGGTCTCAACAGGTACAGTAGGTGAATAAGGAGCATACCTGTCTCAGCAGGTACAGTAGCGGAATAAGGAGCGTACCGGTCTCAGCAGGTACAGTAGGGGAATAAGGAGCGTACCTGTCTCAACAGGTACAGTAGGGGAATAAGGAGCGTACAGTACCTGTCTCAGCAGGTACAGTAGGGGAATTTATCAGGTACAGTAGAGGAATAAGGAGCATACCTGTCTCAGCAGGTAGGCCAGCGATGTGCCCTGGATGACCACAACAGGGAGGTCCGTCATGTTCTGCGCGTGGAACAGGGTCTCCACCGACGCCATCGTTTGGTCCAGTCTGCCAGCCAGTCCTCCCAGGGTGACGATGGTGTCCACCTGTCAGGACACAAAGCCATGGTTCACATATGTGACCATTCACAGCGAAATCAGTCGTTTTGCGCACATCGTTATTTTGAGAAAATCAACAATAACAAACTTCCGGGTTAAAATGTTGAATTTCACGTTTTCGCATAATTCGGCTGCATACAGTCTACAGCTTCATATCGTGAACGCATTTCACTGAAAAACCTACGTTTTGACTGTTAAACCCGGCGAAGATTCAACACATTTGCTGTCATTCCCGTTGTGCACGCGCCGCTTAAACAGGTGATTTCTCCTCTTCTGGCATATCGTGACAGGAGAACCATGTCAACTTTGGATGCCGTTATCTTAGCGATAGTTTGTGTAATACCCTCGATATACATATCGTTGGAAAGCTTAGTTTATGGCCGTTCACGTGGGCACAATAACTTAATTTACTCAATTTTACCGAAACGACTGGTTCCGCTTTACAGGGTCACATATGCACATAAAGCCCAGCTGAGAACTGACCAGGTGGTGACGATGGTGTCCACCTGTTGAGACAGAACGCCATGGTTCACATATGCACACAAAGCCCAGTGGGATTTGTAGAAACACTTAACATTTTATTTCCCACCAAGGTTGCAAAGGTTCATTTTTTTTTAAAATACTCCCAAGTCCGGTGTGGGGGTTAGTGTGTTGTATATCACACAGATGAATCACACAGAGCTCAGGCACTCTGTGCAGGGAGGGAGAACAGGAAGGAGATTACCCAGGTCTGACCACTCTGACCTCATCAACACATTAGCCTGACTACAAAACACACATCAACACATTAGCCTGACTACAAAACACACATCAACACGATATCCTAGAACACTGAGCGGCGTCAACACATTAGCCTGACTACAAAACACACATCAACACGATATCCTATAACACTGAGCGGCGTCAACACATTAGCCTGACTACAAAACACACATCAACACGATATCCTATAACACTGAGCGGCGTCAACAAATAAAGCACTACTGTGAATCAACACAATACAAGCCTTTTAGGACTCTGCAAGCTTGTCACTTTGTCAGTGGCAACAATGATCTATCAAAACAGCCTGGTTGAGACAGATATCCATCTATAAATTACAGGAGCGTCTGTCTGTCTGTTATTTGGGTATCTCTCAAACCGTTCATCCAATTGATTCCAAACTTGGCAGGTGTCTTGCTATGGACAATAGTAAGTTGTGTGGGAATGAGAAATGCAAAAGATATTGGTAAATATATTGGTAAAAAAGATATGTGCATTAAATATATTGGTAAAAGAAGAGTGTCAAATATGTGCGTTACATCTATCGGTATAAGAAGCGTGTTAAATATGTGAGACAAATATATCGGTATAAGAAGCACGTTAAATATGTGCGTTAAATATATCAGTATAAGAAGCATGTTGAATACAGTATGTGTGTTAAATATACTGTATCGCTATAAGAAGCATGTTGAATACAGTATGTGTGTTAAATATACTGTATCGCTATAAGAAGCATGTTAAATATGTGCGTTAAATATATCGGTATAAGAAGCACACATTGGCTTCTGCTGCTCTTGCCACTGGCCCCTCCCTCTCTCACACAGCACAGCGCAGGACTGAACCAGCTCACAGCACAATGTGCAATACACACACACACACACACACACACTCTACACTGGGAATAACACACATCAATTCACACATACACTCTACACTGGGAATAACAAACATCAACTCACACACACACTCTACACTGGGAATAACAAACATCAACTCACACACACACTCTACACTGGGAATAACAAACATCAACTCACACACACACTCTACACTGGGAATAACAAACATCAATTCCACCTGCAAGGTCCCGATTTTTAACCCTCATGTTGTCCTTGGGGTCAATTTGACCCCAAGCGATGTTTAACATCATAAAATATATGGTTAACTTTTTTTGTTTTGCTTCAAGTTTCATGACTTTTCCTCATTTGAAGGGTACAACAGAGTAAACATGAAATTTGCACAAAAATATGTTTCCAATGTCCTGTAAAAAAAATAGTTACGTTGGTGTTCTTGGGGTCAATTTGACCCCATTTTTATGAAACATGAGGTAAATGAATATTTGACACATTATGGATATTATTATTGTAATAGTATGAGAACATGTAGTTATTATCATTATTACATATACAAGTACATATTACATATAACTTATTTTGGCAGGTCTGAAAAAGTCCAAAAAGTCAGCCTTTGGGCTGTTGACACTGGATTGGCCATATTTCCAGCCAGGGTTCCAGGGTTCATAAAGGGGTTTGGGGGGGTGGGATTGTTTTGTCAGGCTTTTGATGGTAGTTATTACACTCTTGTTAAGTACCTACCACAAAAAAAACTGGGTAAAAAAAATAATTTCAATCATTTTTTGAGAGTTTTTTTAGCTGGGGTCAAATTGACCCCAAGGATAACGAACGTCATTTTTTTTTAGGACAACATGAGGGTTAAAGCAGGCATTGATACTGGCATGTAATTGGGCTCCAGGTTTTCTACAGGAATAATATGCTTGATGGGGCACTGCACTAGTTTATGGGAAATGGCTCAAAATTATATGAAATATCGACAAAAAATGGACATAACGTAGAAATTCTCCAGTTAAATCTGTCCACCACCATAAGAATACGTCAACCCCCCCTGAAAGAAGCCAATTACAAGACAAATGCACATTTAATTTTTTTTTGGGAGGGGTGGCCATGCTGGGTGAGTGTTGGGCGAGACTGGAGTCTATCAGGCTGTCAGAGCGGAGGAAGAGGTGGAATAACAATCTGACAAACACTCATCCTCCTGACAGCTGATGAATGAAGGCGGCGCACGCTGACAATCACTTGAGGGGACAGAGAACAATAGATTTAGCGATGGAGTCGGAGAAGGAGCCAGCTCTCACCCCTGCGCTGTTGCAATAAAACTACAATGGGCAATACACACGAACATCCATCAATGGCTGTGGGGAGAAGGGGAGGAAAATATTGTTAAAGGAAATCTATTTTCCCCCTTTTCTGGTCTGGACCTGTTCCATGTTAGTGCTCTGGGCAGCAGTGGTGCATGTGATGGCTCCGGATGTCTGCTGACTAACACTGTCCCTCCACCAGGCTCAAGGGCTGCACTGATTGCCCCACTGATTGGGCATAGATGGGGACTGATCAGAAGCCCACACTGTTTATGAATGAGTCTACACTCACACATACGGACAGAGAGAGAGAGAGGGAGAGAGAAAGAGATTAATAGATAAAGAAAGAGGGAGAGGGAGAGAAAAAGAGAGGAAGATTAAGAGAGAAAGAAAGAAAGAAAGAAAGGAAAAGGGACAGGGAGAGAGAACAAAAGGGAGGGAGAGGGAGAGAGTGAGAGAAGATAAGGGAGAGAGAGAAGAAGAGAGAAATAAGAGAATAGGATGAACAAATGGAGGAAGAGGAAAAATGGCAAATCAAAAAAGAAAGAGAGAGAGAGGAAAAAAGGGAGGGGGAGTGAGACAACCGAAGGATGCAGAACAGCACAATTGCTGCTGTTTGCTTATTTGCGTGGCATCCACACTGACTAGCAGAGGTCACAATAGCTCTTTACTCCCACCGCCCTCTTTGGAGACGAAAGAGTATGATGGGATGACAGGAACAGAGGGAGAGAGAGAGAGAGGGATAGAGGCAGAGGGGGAATGAGTGAAAAGGTGCTGGAGGCTATGACGAATGAGTGCTGTTGTACTGTACCTGTAGTTGCTGCTCTTTCATTTTCTCCACCATGATGGCCAGGCACTTTGTGAAATCAGTCAGGTCCTGATCTGCCGTCTCCATCAGAGTGCAGCCCTGGAAGCACAGGGGAGGTGAACATCGCAGGCTCTCAGCCTCTTTCCCTGCCTGCCTGTCTGTCTCTCTGCCTGCCTGCCTGCCTGCCTGCCTGTCTGGTTCCCTGTCTGTTGAGGAACCTGTGGCATCTCAGGCAGCGGGTGCTACAGTCGAGGGCAACAGCAGCGGGGCATGTGACTCACGGAGCTGAACTCGGAGCAGGGCGCGGGGTTGAAATGTTCCATTCCTGAGGGCGTCCTTTTCAAGAACTAACTGATGTGTGTGATTTGTCGAACAAAAGAATAGAAAGGTGCGGCGTCTGCCATATTCACTTGCATTTATGAAAAACTACACAGATGAAGAGAACAGGGCAAATATCACTGCGGCACCAGCGGCTATTCATTCACGCACGGCAGCATTAAAGAAGCATACCGTTCTGTCGTCTACTATTTTGTCAGAACATGACAAACAAGCAGCAAGTATGACTACCGAAAGGCTCATCAGCTGGTCGCTGGTCTTAAGTACTGTAGGTCTTAATGCCCAGGACCTTCCTACAGTAGCTCCTCACTTACAGCCATCGGAAATTAACCAGTAAGAGTACTGGTGATTTTACTATTTGGAATGTTAGAAAGTGTATTGAGACCATGTTACATGGTGATGTTGCCCACTAAATAAACTGATTGAATGATTGTTTTGATTGACCAATTGATTTAATTTTTGATTGGTTTATTGATTGGATTGATGCCATTTCGCACTGGATAAGGAACAGTGCTCTATTGGATTGGTGTGGAGTCGTTAGTGGAGCCGTAGTGCTACTCCAGTGTGTGAGCTGGGCGTGTACGTGTAGCCTTTTGTAAGTGTGCCAGAGAGACAGCACCCCGGGTCTCGTGATCCCTGGTCGTGGTCAGGGTCTTGCTTTTCATACCCCTCCCTCTCACCATTTGTTTTTTTAGCAAAATCAGAAGATGGTTACTATGGCAACTTGGAGAAGTGAATGGCTCGAGTGTAGAACTAGAGAGGGATGCTAAAGTTCAGCAGCAAAAACAGACACTGAAGGTTGTTCATGGTTTTAAGGTTAAAGAATATCATAACACATCTTCATTAAAGTGTTCAATAGTTTATGATTACATTAAGATTAAACAGAGTCAATCCATAGGAACAACGTGTTACTATGCTACTATACTATGGTCTGTATATTCTCATGTCAGTGTCCAACAGTCTGAAACAGCTGATTGTGTTAAATGAAACAAGCGAGGGGTGGATATTGAACCACAGAATGTATAGGAGGCATGTGCAAACAACAGTGCTTTGGTCTGTTTGAACCAAGAGGCTCTCTCTATCTCTTCCCCTGTTTCCTAGTCTAGCGAGGATGCTTTCCCCACTGCTCCTGCTCAACCTATCCTTTCTAGCAACTTCCACTCTTTTTTATTTACAAAGCTTGATTGACAAAGAACGTGAAACCAGTACATTGAAACCTGAAACTTTAGTGGTTAGTTTTTACTTTACATGAGCCAGCAAAGTCAATGGGGCAAAAACTGAACAGCAAGTCACCTTGAAGTTGGATTAAAACAAAATGCGCTCCTCTGGCCCGAGACCCAGGAGATCATGTGGAAAATGTCCTGAGCTGGAGCAGAGGATTTCCACTCTGGAATCAAAGATTGATGCCCTTCCATCAAAGACGGCTGAACTACAAGAGACATCTAAGAAGTGAGTACAGCAAGCAACAACTGGGAACACAGAGAATGTAACCCAGCAGTCTAATATCACTGCTGATAGAGCATATGAATGCATCGACTTAACTAAGGAAAATGTGAGTACAGAGGCAAAGGCAAGGTGCCAGATCCAAAAAACTAAACACTTGACCTGTAATTACCTCAACACCAGTAACCAGGCGCTAACTCCAGGCCTCGTATCAGAACTAAAGACGGATCAGTAAACTCAGGTGCTAACTCCAGGCCTCGTATCAGAACTAAAGACGGATCAGTAAACTCAGGTGCTAACTCCAGGCCTCGTATCAGAACTAAAGACGGATCACTAAACTACTACAGAGCTTGGGGTCCTGAGGGGAAACCACAGCCCCTAGAACTATGGAACAGATCGGAATGCCTCTGGGACGTGAGAGAAGAATTTCCCAGGAAACAGACCCCAAAGCAGACAGCGATCAAACCACAACACTAGAAAGATGGGCACAGACAAGAAGCAGCACTCGGCACCTGTTCATCCCACAACCCTCGTTCTAGGCGACTCTGCTGTGAGACATTTAAATGAGAAAGGATGATTGTATTGAATGCTGTCTCTTGAATTCTTGTCTGACAAAAAAAAACTATCAAATGCATCGTTGTGCATGTTGGAGCAAATTAAATTTACAAAGAACAGATGTATGTCCAAGAAGACTTCAAAGAACTTTTCTCGGCCCTGCATGAGCTTGGAATAAAACATTTCATCAGTGGTCCACTCCCAGCAGAGGGAAGTTTTGTATTTACCAGACTATTCGCTTTAAACACCTGGCGTGCTAAAACATGCTTCTCAGTTGGGCTGAATTTTATTGACAAATGCAACCTTTTTAGGAATCGCAGGGAATTTGGAAATACCAAATATTTCAGAACTGAGTTGGATTGGGGCCAAGATCTTAACTGACAACTATCGCCTCTCTTCCCTGCACCCAACATTTTTTCTGCCAACCTTGAGCAGACCCTCTGAGAGTGCTCAGTGGCCACACAGCCGGAACAAGCTGAGGACATCAACAACTCGGCTAGACCAAAATACTGTGTTCAAGCTGAGGACATTAACAACTCGGCTAGACCAAAACACTCTGCACAAGCTGACACAGACATGCCAACCCCACCTGCTGTGGGCCCCTCACCCGCTAGCCACCACTGAAATACAGACTTTGGAGAAACACAAACAACCTGCTCAACAATGCCCAGCCAAGTCCACTGGACACTCAACAATGTCCAGCCATGGCCACTGGACACAAGGAAGGTGCTGCTGAAATGACTCAAAGCCAATCACAGGCGTCTAACTCCTTGGAATCTCAGCAAACCAATGGATGTAATGAGCATGAGGAGATAGCATCTCAGCTGCTTTGATAGGTGCTATCTGAAAGGAAGGGTGATGTTGGAACACCAGTCTACTACAATACCCCTCCCCACCTCCGCTGCCACCACAAAGACACAACAACATGGACACTACTGGAATGACTATTGAAAGTGAAGCGTCTGCAACAAACTCCCCAGGACCTCAGCAATCAAATGGAGACTCTGGACCAATATTCAACCCCAAACTCTTTGATTTCCCATCACCATCCACACCCAATCACCGTCCCACCCAATCAAACTCCCCAGGCCACCCAAATCTCCCATCACCATCCCCACTGCATCGCCCCACCACCCAATCAAACTCCTCAGGATCCCCTGAATACCCATTACCATACCATCCCCACCCAAGCACATGATGTTCCCTGCGAGAATGCAGAGACTGCTGCCAGTAGCCTTGCAGCTTTATACTAGCCCAGGACCTTCAGCACCTCCCGTTCAGAGGGATCTTTTAAGCAGCAACAACCTCTTAATTCACATTCTCAGCTGGCACATGTAAAGTGGAAAATACTGATGGCAGCTGCAGGGGACACAACTGACTTTGTTGTATGATCTAGTCAGAGACCCTGGAGTAGAAATGGTACTGAGAAGAAATTTGAGAACATGCCGGGGCCCGGGCGTGTTCTCAACAATGACATTCTGAACAAGTCTTTGACATTCTCCACACCTGTATTGATACGAAATACAAGAAACCAAGCGCATCAAGCTTACAGGATAAACCAGTCAAATATATTTTTTTGCAGCCACACAACCTTGATTTTTTACTTTTAAGAGACATGGTTAGATCAAGCAAACAGTGCTACCACCCTCATCGAACCAGCCCCCCCAAAATGTCAGTTTTTTGAGTGCTACCAGAGCGAAGAAAAGAGGCGGGGGGATAGTTAATTTGCAATCTGAATCAATCAATTTGGTGGCTTTGTATCATTTGAATACCTATGCAGTCTTCTCCTCTGATCTTATTACTGAGTACTATACTTTACAGGCCTCCAAAACACTCAGCTAAAGTATTTGAAGAGCTAGAAGATTGCGGACAGCCATTTGCATAGAGTATGACTTTCTTATTATATCAGGGGGGGTAAACTTGCATGTGGATAATCTTGAAAACAATTATGCCAAGAAATTGTTCACATTATTTGATAATTTCTTCTTAAGACAGTACGTACAGGGGCCAACACAGTCACAGTCACTTGGCCATACCCTCGACCTTGTTATCACAAAGGGGCTCAATACTTTATCTGATCATTTCTGTGTGTTCTTTGATGTGTCAATGTGCCCACACACTCAGAACAGATCTATGATGCTAAAAAGGAGAATCATGAATGATCACACAAGTGCTCTCTTTGAGCAAGCACTTTCACAGACGTCAAGTAAACTGTCAGACTCAGTAGAAGATTAATTGGATCATTTTAATTCAATGGCAAATATTATGGATGACATTGCTCCAACAAAATTCAAGAAAGTTAAGGACAAACAGAAAAGCACCATGGAAGCAAAATCCAGCGGTTACTCTCCCAAAAGGAGAGTGTAAGAAGACTGAAAGAAAATGATGCAAATACAAACTTAATATCTACTATGAAATCCAGATGCTCAAAAACACATAACTCTGAAATATGCTAAGCAAGACAGTCGTTCTCCTCTCACATCATCAGTAGAAGTACAAATAATATTTGTGTGCTATTTTCAACCATTGAGAAGTTAACAAATCCCCCCTCACTATTAGTGCCTGAACTTAGTTCAAGTAATATATGCAATGAGGTTGCATCTTTTTTCACAGGTAAAATTGACTAAATCAGACTCAATTACTAATGCAACATCCAGAACTTCAAGCTACAAAGGATGGGAAGACTTAATTTCATGTCAGAGTTCAGCTTGATAGACTATGAAACTCTTGAAAAAACGGTACAGAATTTCAGCTCTTCCACATGTGGCTTAGACACTCTGCCAAACAATATCTTCAAAACCATTTTTCACCTTATAGCAGAAGATGTCCTTCACATTGTAAATGTATCATTGTTGTCTGACACTTTTCCTAAGTCACTGAAAACAGCTGTTGCAAAGCCTCTTCTCAATAAGAATAACCTGAATGTCTCCATGCTAAACAGATACAGGCCCATATCCAAACAATCTTTTATCAGCAAAATTATTGAAAAAGTAATCTTCATCAACTAACCACCTTCCCAACATAAAAAAGCCATTTTGAATACTTTCAGTCTGGTTTTTGGGCAAATCACAGTGCTGAAACAGTTCTTAGCTCTTACATTTTTAAATTACATAGGCCTTAAAGCAGATGCAGACAAAACATCAGTCCTAGTGGCTAGAGCATTTGCCACTGTTGATACAACATGTTATTACACAGATTAGAACACTGGATTCAGAGGTATAGTTATCCACTGGCTAAAATCATATAAAGGAGCTTATTTGTTACAATCAGCAACTGTACCTCAACACCAACGTCCTTGACCTTTGGTGTTCCCCAGGGGTCAATCTTGGGGCCACTATCATTCTCTTCCTCTTTATGATCCCACTTGGACAAATCATCAAAAATAATTTGATATCATAGCAATGCAGATGACACCCACATTTACTTAGCTGTGTTGCCAAACGACTATGGTCCCCTAATATCACTTGGTCAGTGTATTGACCAAATCAATAACTGGATGTTTCAAAATGTTCTTTAGTTGAACAAAGGAAAACGGAAGTAATTATATTTTGTACAAAGAAGGAAAGACTTAGGACTGCCACAAAAGGGTTCAAAGCAAAGGATACTGTTTAAAATGTTGGTGTATTAATTGACAGTGATCTAAATTTCAACAGCCACAGCCAACAGCAATAACTATATCAGCTTTTTACCACATCACAAACATGGCCAACCTTAGAGGGCTGATGTGAAAACATGATTTAGAGCTCATTCATGCATTTATCTTCAGCAGGGTTGATTACTGCCCTGGGCTTTTTAGGCCTTCCTAAAAAGACACCTTCAAATGATACAAAATGCAGCAGCTAGGGTTCTCACGAAAACTAAAAAGAACTGACCACATTACTCCAATTCTTAAGCCCCTGCACTGGCTTCCAGTAAGTCACAGAATTTACTTTAAAGCACTACTGCTTGTTTATAAATTAGTAAATGGAGCAGGATCTAAATACCTATCAGACATGCTTCTCGACCTTGCAGGTCTCAGGAGGAGAACCTGTTAGTAAAACCTACTGATAGAACTAAACATGGTAAAGCAGCTTGTAGCTGCTATGCGGTTCAACTCTGGAACCAACTTTTGGATGATGTTAAAAAGGCCCCAACTGTAGTCAGTTTTCAGACTTAGACTTAATCAGATGCCAACTCACTGAGTTACGGTGAAAATTCTGAATCTGTCATTAAATTATTATACCTTGTGTCTTTTATTTTGTCTTTTTAAATATGATTTATTTTTATGATTTTAACTTGTGCATTTTATGGTTTCTTCTTTATCATGATCTTTATTTTAGTATTCTTTGTTTCTGCAGTCTTCTAAACCTCTCAGGTCTCAGGAGAAATGCGGTGTGGTTCAACTCTGGAACCAACTTTTGGATGACGTTAAAAAGGCCCCAACCGTAGCCAGTTTTAAATCTAGACTCAAGACCAAATTGTTCTCAGACACATCTATCTTGTGTCTTATTTTGTCTTCTTAAATATTCTTTATTTTTCAAACAATTTTACCTTGTGTGTTTAAATGTTTTCTTTTTTATTATCGTCTTTATGACTGTGAAAGTGTGTGCAAGTAACTTATGACACGTATGGCCGATTTTCGAAAATGAGGTACCATTGCGATCCCTTTGGCGATCTGCACCTGATCAAGGCCACTCTTGGAGC
Source organism: Sardina pilchardus (assembly GCF_963854185.1). Taxonomy (NCBI): domain Eukaryota; kingdom Metazoa; phylum Chordata; class Actinopteri; order Clupeiformes; family Clupeidae; genus Sardina; species Sardina pilchardus. Next base: position 1,055,305 of record NC_085012.1, read on the forward strand.
TACTCGGAGATGCAATTCTAGTTTTAAACTATTCTTTGACTATTGCCCTTCTATGCTTTTATTTGATTTTACTGTTTGCTTTTGCTCATGTGCAACACATGGAATGACCACCTGTGTATGAAATGTGGTATATAAATAAACTTGACATGACTTGACTTGACTTCTATAGGAGTCACAAAACGTTGCTCTGTTTGAACCAAGAGGCTCTCTTCTATAGACAATCAAATAGTCCAGATTATGAAGCGGCCTCAATAACTACCTATGCACATTTAATCTGATTCAAATCTTTTAATACAATACAGCCACAGTGAATATGAAGACAACTTACCTTTTCTTCATAGAAGGCCTTGACATCACGCTTTATAGAATCAAAGTCTCCACTTATGTAGTCCGGGAGGAAACTTCAAGGAACAGACAAAAAAAAGGGCAAAAGTGTAATTTGGGCCAGCTATCCGTTTCCTTTTAATACGTCTCAGTGGCACAGGGGTCAGTGTGATAAGAGGCAGGAGAAGGCCCACTGACAGGTGTCGGCCGAGCACTCGCTTCTCCGCCATTCACCAAACCACTATCTCCACCCCAAGAAACACACACACACACACACACACACATACATACACACAGACTCACACAAACACACACACAGACAGAGAGGCAGGTGAGATGAGCTCTGACAGACAATGAATTGCTACATACGGCAGCACGCTTGTCTACCTTTGCAGGCTCTGTGAATACATATGCTATGCCCCAACGACTGTGTGGCTGTACAGATTTAAGATACCGCGCTACAATGACAAGATTTTCTCCGCTTTGGTGAATCAAATATTCCTTTTGAGAGCGACGGATATGTCAAGGTGCCTCTGATTTTCACTCGTTTCTCATTCTCGTTTCCATTCTACCTTGAAAGTGAAGAAAGGGATATTGGAATGCAGTGTTGCTATCTGAAGGTATTAAACCCTCAACATTACGATTTCACGCGCGAGTGGCTGGTGGATGTAGTCGTTGAGAGTGCGGCTGGCGTTCTGGTTTGCTGGACAAAAGCGATGCAGTTAGGGATTAGACTGCAAACTTTATCTTCATCACACGCGCCAGCGAGAGAAGCATCAGAAACAAACAAACCCTCCCATCCAAACTCCCCAGCTACGAGCTGCTACCGCCGACTGAACTTTTCTTTCTCATATGCCGCATATTATGTGCTAGGGGAAATGTACAATGTTCACCAACAAATGTAAAGGTTAGACATTCAAAATACATGCAGCTATTATGTTTTTTGTAAACAGAAGCTACAGCAGATATGTCATTAAACTAAAAGGTGCATTGTGGTAACCTTAGATCATAATCAATCTTCACCAAACTTCATATTTATTGTTTATTCATCAAATGGCATAATATTATCCACCAACCACCAAGCATCAGAAACAAACAAACCCTCACATCCAACTTCCCCACACGGGGCCAGATATCACCACTACTGCCCCAAACTCCCCACATGGGCCCAGAAATCACCACTACTGCCCCAAACTCCCCACACGGGGTCAGATATCACCACTACTGCCCCAAACTCCCCACACAGCGCCAGATATCACCACTACTGCCCCAAACTCCCCACACGGGGCCAGATATCACCACTACTGCCCCAAACTCCCCACACAGCGCCAGATATCACCACTACTGCCCCAAACTCCCCACACGGGGCCAGATATCACCACTACTGCCCCAAACTCCCCAAACGGGGCCAGATATCACCACTACTGCCCCAAACTCCCCACACGGGCCCAGACATCACCATTACTGCCCCAAACTCCCCACACGAGGCCAGATATCACCACTACTGCCCCAAACTCCCCACAAGAGGCCAGATATTACCACTACTGCCCCAAACGGGGCCAGATATTACCACTACTGCCCCAAACGGGGCCAGATATCACCACTACTGCCCCAAACTCCCCACATGGGCCCAGATATCACCATTACTGCCCCAAACTCCCCACATGGGCCCAGATATCACCATTACTGCCCCAAACTCCCCACATGGGCCCAGATATCACCACTACTGCCCCAAACTCCCCACACGAGGCCAGATATCACCACTACTGCCCCGACCTCCCCACACGAGGCCAGATAATACCACTACTGCCCCAGCAACAGGGTCCAAACCCTCACATCCAACCTCCCCACACGGGCCCAGATATCACCACTACTGCCTCAAATGGGGTCAGATATCACCACTACTGCCCCAAACTCCCCACACGAGGCCAGATATTACCACTACTGCCCAAAACTCCCCACGCCAGGCCAGATATTACCACTACTGCCCCAGCAACAGGGTCCATGTGTGCAGAGCTCACAGGAACTCGCATTACTGGCCTCTCCTCAGCCCTGACCGTAGTCTATGAACCACTGCTTTAGCTGACCAAGGTGTGCGCATCACCTGCTTTCTTTGGAGCATTTAGGCCCTCACCTGCCGTCTTAAACTCCTGCCAAGCAATCATTTGACTGCTTGAATAAAATCACATCCTCTATGCTTGTAATGTTTATTCATACAATCCATTTATATTCTGCAAGAAGAAGAAATTAAAAGGATTCACAACTCTGTCAAAGTAACAAGGTGGGAAAAGGATAAAACTGCCGGAGGCTTTCTGAGGCTCTGATAGGCCTGTGGCGACGTCTACAGCAGCTGCACATTAACTTTCTATGGAGGCCAATGCGTCAGGTCATCCACAGCAACAGCCTGACGTTAAATATCTGAGACGGAATAAAAACAGAAACCACCATTGCAGCTGTAGAATTTAGTGCTCTCTTGCTGCGGTTTAATGCTTAAGAGGAGACACTTGTCCAATGGGATGGATTTTTTTCTCTCTCTTTACAGCCTCCACACCCAGAGTATTGCCCTCTCCAATTGACTTCCATCTTAATGAGCAGGCAAGCACAAATAACCTTGGGAGCAGGCAGGTCACTGGTGACTTTAAAGTGAAGCCAAATGAGACCTTTCCTCTTGACATTTCTCTGCTAATGCAGCGCGGGCGCCCGAGTGTGTGTGTGTGTGTGTGTGTGTATGTGTGTGTGCTGTGCGGGCGTCCGAGCCAAAGGCACGCGTCAGTCGGGGCAAAGGCAAAATGTGAATAATGCGCCCGCGTTCAAGTGTTATGTTAATACCACAGGGGGATGTGAAGATTTGTGCGCAGCTATGACACACAGACCCAATATACGGGCTGCTGTTTGAACAGTCTTCATCAACAATTTGATTACTGCATTTGCTTCCGGCAGCCATTGTAAAAGTGTATCATATTTGCCAACATTTGTCCTGACTTCAAAGGGATCCCGCTAATAAGATCACTTCTCTTGTCATGAACTCCCCGTCACACACACCAGAAGGTGTACACATCCTTCCAAATCAAGTCGAGTTGGCCAGCTCCCCTGATGACCATTTCGTCCCGTGATACTGCGGATATCTGAAGGGACTTTCTCTTCGCCGCCTGTATTCATATATCTTGCCATTGGCATCAATAACGCTCGTGGACTGCTTAGCAGAGGCCTGTAATTCACACGGCTCTCTTGGGAACCCCGATGGCATTTCCACATGCGGTTGCAGTGGCTGTCAACACCAAGCCTGCAATCACGCTGTGTGGACTCCTCACGTCTCCTCGCCGCTAACACCCCAGCGCACCGGAGCGCTGCACACACACACGTCTAATTAGCTAAAGGTCTTCCAGCATCTTCTGATCGCGCCCACTCCTTCAGGGGGGACGCTTCAGACACACTACCGGTCTGCAGAATGGTGTAGAATAGAAAACAGCAATTTAGTCAAAACGCTTGACCTGCAGTCCTACAGGTGTCAACACCTCTTGGGCTAGAACAGATGAACCAGAGGGAAGAGCAGCACCTGGCCTGGGGGCAGTATGGAGATGTGTACCCACGTCCAGAACTTGAGGAGACAAATAAGCAGCCAAACGCGGAGCACAATAGCTCTGATGCGCTCTCCTCCCCTCTAATGTGGATGCAGGAGGCCTGGGGCAAACACACACACACACACACACACACACACGCCTCTAATGTGGATGTAGGAGGCCTGGGGCCAACACAGGAGCCCAGAGCAGCAGCTCCCCTCACTGTGTAGCGCTGCGCTGCTGTGTGCTAATGACTTAAAGGCTCTTTAAAATCACATCAGCCCTACCCACACACACACACACACACACACACACACACACACACACACATCAGCCCAACCCCTCTTGACTTGATTAGGCCAACAGACAATCACCAGCTGATTACGCCCCGGCCTCTCAGCATCCCCTTACTTACCAATCAGGGGAGGTCAGTCAGGTCATCAACACACACGTGCGCACACTCACACACACACACCCTACACACACACACAACCTACACACACACACACACACACACACATGCACGCACACATACATACACTCACAGCCAACATCTGGAATTGTGACAGAATAATAGCATAATAATGATGGCAATAAAAATCTCAACCCCTCCAAACAAAACAAACAACTAAAACCATTATGAGAAATTTGCATTTCCAAAGTCGTTTTTCCTGGAGATTAGTGTTGCCTAGATTGCCGTGTCCAATGACATATGATGCAGGGAGAAACAAAAGGAACCTTGACGTTTAACACAAACCGCAGTCAACAGGTTAAGAGGACACTTTTCGAATGGGATGGAGACACACACACACGAATGCACATGCATACACGCGCACGTGCACACTCACACACACACACACACTCACAGACAACATCTGGAATTGTAACCATATAATAGCATAATAATAATGGCAATAAAAATCTCAACCCCTCCAAAACAAAACAAACATAACTAAAATCATTATGAGAGATTTGCATTTTCTAAAAGCCGTTTTTCCTGAGGAATTGTGTTGCCTAGATTGCCGTGTCCAATAAAATATATTGGGAGGAAAAAAAGGAAACTCTGACATTTAACGCAAACCGAAGTCATTAAAAATGCAATTACTATAACTTTATCTCCCCCCACGTCCAAATCCGCTGCAACTTATTACCCCGCCGTGCCGTGCCGTGCCGAGATGGCAGGGGCCGGCCCTGCTCAGGTAATGGACTGTACACAGCAAGGCAGCATAACATGTCAGGGCTGGGGGAAAAGAAAAGCAGGCAGAGTCCATCTCCTGGCTAACTCTATTACCTGTAAAACACACAGCACTGAAAAAGCATAATGCGTTTTGACACCAGATTTCTGATTGCCTTCAGGTGACAAATTATCCAGGCCCTGAAATGCTGTTAGGGAGTGTGTTGCCATTCAATTACACTTCCACACCTGCCTGTTGGAGTTAATTAACCTTCCATACGGGGGCGCCGACCCCAGCTGCCCACTCAGGAGATACACTGGGGCAGGCCGCTGGGCGGGGGTGGGGTGGGGTGGCGTGGGGGCTCAGGAGCGTCGGCTGGACAAACTTCCTGTGAGATTTATTAGGGGCCATACTTAATGGCGGCCATTTTGTAACCGCGTTGAGAAACAGCTTCTCTCACAGCGTCCCCACCGCCAGTGATACACGGCATAAATTTCACATTATCCACAGCAGCCAGGGAAAAGGAATCAACTCGTACACACACACACACACACACACACACACACACACACACACACACACAAAAGCCACCCACACCCACACACACACGCACACACACACACACACGCACACGCACACGCACACGCACACGCACACGCACACGCACACGCACACACACACGCACACGCCAACACACAGTCAAAACCGTGCAAGCACATATCACCAGCCACACAACACCAGTGTGTCCTTGCTAGAGGGACAGTCCAATGCAGCCATTCGCGTGTCCAGAGCCCTGGTCTTCATTAAACTTAATCGCAAACTAAAAAGGTCATGAGGAACCATCTCTCTGAGCAGAGTGTGAGCTTATTATGGGCTGTGCGTGGGCAGTTCACAGAATCCCATTCGCTGAGAGACTGCATGACACATGCAACATTGCAATGATGTCATTATTTCTGCCCACTCCACCACTGGGCAGAAGTGTGTCATCACAGGACATCCTGACCTCATCTCGACACACCGAGCTCTCTTCTGATTGGCCCCCACTCTCCACTGTGCACAAGATGACTAGAGTCCTAAAGTGCCTCATCAGTTCAGGAGGCCTTAGTGGATTCATTTGCCCAGACACGGTCCTTTGATGATGTTGCGGCAATCAGCAACCACAATTACAAACAAATAAAAAATAAACAATATAAACGTATTCTCCTTTTGTGATCGGGAGCCATGACAACAATGTCTGCACTGCACACATATGGTGATCTAGCGTAGCGAGAGAGAGCAAGCGGGAGAGAGATCGGAGCTAAGAGTGGCTCCGAGGGACACGTATTGATGTGCGTGTACCATCATAAGGATACACCGATGACAGGGTGGAGTGCTCCGAGATCTGCCTGCCACATTTCGCTTCCAGTTGATAAAGCACGGCAGAGACCTGGCGTGACAGCCGGGCTCACAAGCTGTCACTCTGTGAAAGACAGGACAACAAGCCATCTCCCCCACGGCGAACCACCGTCCACTTCCACATGATATCTGCTCTTTTTAAACGCACTTTATAGAGCTATCGCACATACAGTACAGTATACAACCATCAGAATCACAATCAGCTTTATTGGCCAGGTTTGCATCAACTAACAAGGAAGTTGACTCCAGTTAACTTGACAGTAGCAATGTGACATACTGTGATTGCCATGCCATGTTTACATCACTCAGATATGGAACAGAATACAGCTATGCTTTAATGTTAATATTTCTGTTTTAAACAACGTCCTGTAAAAGGTGTCATATGTCATAGATTAACACCGCTGCATTGAAGCAGGAGCTGATTGACAATAGTTGTCTGGGACTTATTGGGAATGTTTAAACAACAGGCAGGTATGCGAATAGTGGGAAACGTGAGCTAGTGACAGACAAAAGCCTCCAAAATGCAGCAAAGAAATGCCAAGCTAAGCTAGCAAACAATCTGTATAGAAATGCAAAGCTAAGCTAGCAAACAATCTGTATAAAATTGGATTCAGCAAGAGTTTGCATTTGTGGTTGACATAAAGGAACAATCACCTTCTGTCACATCACTACTGTCAAGATGGGCAAACACAGTAGACTACAGAAAATCTGTTTACGCCATAAATAAACAATGAAACAGCACTGATAGAAAACACTGAACACACTCTCCAAAGCAGACTCAAATCAGTAAATATTCAACCTGGCAGATGCATCACTAACTCCTAATTTACATACAGTATTTTCTTGTGGTTAAGCAGCAGAAACAACACAACCAGCTTCTTACGAGACTGGGCTGTACGGAAAGTGCCTTTAGTCACTTGACTTGCCCTCATGAACTAATGTGGCAGAGATATGACCGAGTATCTCACAGGGGACACATCACAATATTGCAACTCCCTTGCTGGGATACATTTTGTGATTGAATATGATTTTGATGTGACCTGAAATTTAAGAAAAACAACAAAGTCTATTAGCGCTCGCTCACTACCAGTCCTAAAATGGATCTGTCCTGTCAGAAAGGTCTAGCGCATGACGGATGGCCAGTCAGGAGAGAGTCTAATCCCAAGTCCAGCCCAGGCCTCTCTCCCCTCTCCCCCTGACAGCCCAGGCCTGGGACTCTGTTCTCTGGCTTTAAAGGCATGTGTCATCCACGGCCCTGACACCACAGCCTCTGTGATAGCTGTCTCATTGCAGAGAGAGGGAGGAGGATGATATGTGTGTGTGTGTGTGTGTGTGTGTCTGTGTTGGGGTGATGGAGAGGGGGACTGCCACAAGTTCACACCATTAGAGTGGTCAATAAGTGGAGATTGTGTGTGTGTGTGTGTGTGTGTGTGTGTGTGTGTGTGTGTGTGTGTGTGTGTGTGTAGAGTGGTCAATAAGTGGAGAGCATGAGGGCCATTCTCACCTCTCTCGTGTCCCAGCGGTGAGGTCATAGAGGTGGTTGGCCCCTCCGTCTGCACAGGCACGCAGTAGTGCTGGAACACACACACACAAACACACACACAAACACACACACAAACACACACATGCATGCACACACACACACACACACACACACACACACACACGCACGCACGCACGCACGCACAGACACACACACAAACACAGAATCGTTAGCAAACACATGAACACATGCAGACACACACAGCCAATGGACACACATACTGACACTGCCACAAACTTGTGCACCACAAATGCATATAAAACACACACACACACACACAATGGTGCTACACGTGAGCGCACATCATGAATACACACAATAATGTGCCGCATCCATGCGCACCACACACACACACACACCCACACACACATAGTATTATAATGCTCCGTGACGAGCACACACACCATGAAGGACTTTCTACCTCGACACTCCCCCCACCCCACCCCACCCCAACCCCACCCCCACCCCACCCATCCCACTCCAACCCCGACTCAATCATCATCATTTCCACATCTCAAGAGCCCCACCTCCCCACCAACCCCCTGCCACAACACACAGACAGCTATTCAATACCTGCCCTGCCAATACCATCTTTTGAATAGTTTTTCATAAAGGCTGGGGAACCGACAATACAAGTGATGTGAAGAAGACTATCTAGTGAATCACAGGGTGTGTGTGTGTGGGGGGGGGGCACGGGGAAGTAAAAATGAGTATCTAGGCCTAGGGGGAGGGGGGTGGGGCATGTGTGAGTTTCAGAGGCATCTCGATAAGTCCCCGACACGGGCAAATTAAAACGGAGCCATTATTTAGGGCTCTGGCTGAGATGACACTAAGGGCTCCTACAGAATGTCGCTAGAGGAACAAATCATGTCCCACACACACACACACACACACACACACACACACACACCTAAGGTCAGGCCGACCTGCCAAAGTTATTACGCCGCTGATAAGCATTATGCCACTCGGCTGGGTGCCGGCAGGTGAATATGGAACAACATCAAGCGTGCCAACCGGAGAGACTGGCACCTTCGTTGGCACACTTGCAGTAGAAACACCTGAAGCCGGCACAGGCATCTGTGGTGCCGGTATCCGCTAGATAGCCAAATCCCCGCAGTACTCACAATTCAAACCCCTGTGCTGGAATTAACATACTTTAGTCTTTGATGTGCAATGTGCTGGCGCTTATATATTCATTTATTTATCTATTTCAGTAAGCCTACAAATAAAACTAAACATTTGACAGAGGAGGTGGTCCCAGGAGGCCACATGGCCACACTTTTAACAGGAATTTAAAGCAGTTTCGCAGTTTCACTGAATACATTACAGTAGGTGCTTTTAAAACATACTGAGAGACAGGCAACTGTGCTTTTGAAGTCTCATTCTATTAAATCATGAAAGAGAAACAGTAAATGCACAAGACAATACCTATTGATGAGTCAGTGATCAACGGCTAAACAAGTTCTACTCAACTGTATAACAACTATGCAAAACTCAACTGTGAAACAAAGTTACGTTTAACACTGTTATCCATCCCATTATAAAACAAAAACCCCTCTCTCTGTCTGTGGATGGGTGTGTCTTTCAGCAGACTTCTCATCTGATCAATTTCACCCTTCTTGGTGTGTTTCTTTATTCCTGAGGACCATTGGATGTGAAATGCTGAGGAGGTCATTAAAAGAGCACATGTGAATGGATCCAGTCTTCAAGCATGCCAAACAACACCAGGTGCAGTGTGAATGTGAACCAATGTGGGATACATTTTATATGACCACACCAACACCAGATGCAGTGTGACTGTGGCCATGTTTCGTTTGGGTTCCGAGCTAGTTGTTCCCACTGGCCAACAATAAGGAACATCTTACATACATATACGCATCTGCCTTCCCATGATAACGCGCCCACTGACAGGAGAGGAAATGACAAAGAAAACGGTCAAGCCGAGAGAGAAAAGACCGACATCAATCGGCCCCCTTGGGAACGTCTTGAGCTGTATTATCTGGTGGCGTACACAACAGTCCCCTAAAGTAATGAACGCCTAATCCCGCTCTGTTTAGGATTTTCTGTGTCGTCGTTACAGCCAGACTTCCCTTATTGTGAGCCATTCTTGATGGGTCCTTGTCTGTCTAAGTCAATCTATGGATATACATTTGATAACGAAATTAGATTGGATACGCTCTAAGTGGATTAATTATTCCCTGAGGTTAACTATGGCATTAAACCTACATGGGCGTTTGATCTCAAATGGCTTTTTGGAAACATGAGGATTTGCTACAGTGTGTGGGGGGAGAAGCCAAGGAAAAGGAGAACACTGCTCCATCCGCTGAGGTTACAAAACACTCATTTCTGGAGTAACAAACACCAGAAAAATGCAAAAGAATCAAATAAAGGCCACCGGGGGAGCTGGAGTTTGTGTGTGTGTGGGGGGAGAATTTTTCGGTCTAAAAAGTTGACGGGATGGTGCTAGAAACCAAAACGGGAGATACAGTGGGAAAGATAAAAGGAAATGATGTCAGTGCTTAACCTGCTATCTGGCCTCCCTCTAGGCCACGCCCGTCTCCATGGCTGCGCCGTGCGGGGCCGGGGACATCTGATTATTGGTTTACATTTGCATTCTGGGCTCTTTGAACCTCCCTCCCAAAAAACACCTCAACTATTTGTTGACCTATTTACATATATTACACAGCACCTACAGTAGGCTGGATGAACACAGTGTACTCAGAGCTGTCATTCTGACACAATGCTGTCGTATTTTTGGAGACTGCTTTAGAAAAAAAAAAAAAAAAAAAAAAAGAAAAAGAAGCATTTTCAAGTAACGTTAAAGGCTTACAGAAGAGGCTCATTTCAGCAAAGAGGCTATCAGACAGAACTACTTCCTCAGTTACATCTCACAGAAGAAGAGGCTCATTTCAGCAAAGATGCCATCAGACAGAACTACTTCCTCAGTTACAACACAGAAGAACAGGGTATCAGACAGAACTACTTCCTCAGTTACAACACAGAAGAACAGGGTAGCAGCACCTGCTGGGAGCAGGGCTTGGCAGGAGTGATTTAAATGCAAATGAATCATTATTTCTGACACTACACCAGAGATCCCACATACGGCACAACACAAGAGCGATGCATGAGGCCGATAAAAGCACCGTCCTCAGAAACATACTGTACAGCATCTGAATCACAAAAGGAGAACAACTCTGCGCACCAGCAAACATTTTAACTTGATGACCTTACAAGTATGGCTAAAAGTTGGGGTCTTATAATATTGTAATAGCATATGACAACCATGTCCTGTAAATTTTGAGCACGCCGTTTGTGTCAGGAGAGGAGGTTTCTTTCTTCTCTTTACCGTAGCAGCAGTAGCGATAGCTGCGCTGAGACCACCGCACCACCCCACCCATGCCTGAGAGTGTGTAGCTCCACCTGTGCTTGAGAGTGTGTACTGTAGCTCCACCCATGCCTGAGAGTGTGTACTGTAGCTCCACCCATGCCTGAGAGTGTGTACTGTAGCTCCACCTGTGCTTGAGAGTGTGTAGCTCCGCCCATGCCGGAGAGTGTGTACTGTAGCTCCTCCCATGCCTGAGAGTGTGTAGTGTAGCTCCTTCCTGCCTTAGAGTGTGTACTGTAGCCCCATCCATGCCTGAGTGTGTGCATCTCCAGTGCTCGGCCCAATCCATGCCTGGGGTTACGGAGGGCTCGGCCCCATCCATGCCTGGGGTTACGGAGGGCTCGGCCCCATCCATGCCTGGGGTTACGGAGGGCTCAGTGCGGAGCACAGGGCTTTATCACGCTGCAGCACATTTTAGAGATGAGGACATCTCGGGGCAGATAACCTTGTAAATAACCACTTCATTATCCTCCCCAGGTACTGCACTTCTTCTTGTCAAGAACTTTGCCGTCCGGCGCTGTGCTTTATGGCCGGGGGCTATTGATGAGCTCGGCCCGGTGCACTTGATTTAGTGGTCTGAGCAGCACTGGAAAGGGAAAGGGGAGGGGGAGGGGGAGGGGGGGGGGGGGGGCACATTGCTACCATAAATCCACTAAGGGCAAACAGTCAAAGAGCTAAACTAAAAAGTTAATTACTCCCTTACATCCAATAATGAAAGAATTATTATATTTGTGTTGCTGTGACCAGCTCCTCTGCAGTTGTTGTCATATGAGCGCACTACAACCCCCCCCCCCCCCCCCCCCTCCTCCCCCTCCATCTTTTCTTTTCCAGCTGGTAGATTTACAGTAGTGCTTGACCTCACTGAAGAGAACACATGGCTTGTCACTTCGTGTTAAGCTGACTGTCTCTAACCAGACAGAAGAGCAATGGGTGCACAGTGTCTCTGCAAGTATCCATCATGACCAACATATTCCAGTCATTTGGCAGCGGCATTATTCATGCAGATTGACAGTGTCGAGGCCGACCTCTTGACTTGAAGTCAAACAGACAGCACAGCTCTGGAATAGCATACATGTACATGAAGCCTTCATGCCATCTGCACACCAGCACACCAACACACAGCTGCACTTAAGGCCACTCAACCGAGCACAACACTCAACCGAGCACAACACACAACCGAGTCTCTGTTTTCTACTGTTTTCTACTGTTCGCGATTGTTTTCTATTGCTTTCTGTTGTTTTCTATTGCTTTCTACTGTTTCTGCTGTTTTCTACTGTTTTCTATATCTCTCTACTGTTTCTACTGTTTTCTACTGTTTTCTATATCTCTCTACTGCTTCTACTGTTTTCTACTGTTTTCAAGCCATTGCAGACGCAGCAGTTCAGTCACCTATTTCTTGTTCCAGTTTCTCTAATTCTGGAGGAAGCACCATGCCACTGCATAACTAACTAGAAAAGCACTCAGAGAGCGCAGACCTCTGCCAAATGCCTTCAGGATCCAGACGGTGATTCGGATCACTCCCAAAATGTAATAGTTTCTTCATTTCAAACCTTTCCTGAAAATGTCATCGAAATCCATGATGGCCTCCTGCAGCAGAACCAGACAGAACAGAGAGCCGAGAGAACTCTTTCAGAACCCCAACAGAACAGAGAGGCAGCAAGATGGACCGGTTCCAGGAGGTGTGTTTCTTTGAGGAATGTGTGTGTGTGATCTTTGGCTTTGATCAGTGGCTCCTCACACACACACACACACACACTTGTCTCCTCTGCTGCCGGGAGCCCATGGGGCAGCACTTCTGAGCCCTGAGTGGGGCGGGGGTGTGTGTGTGTGTGTGTGTGTGTGTGTGTGTGTGTGTGTGTGTGTGTGTGTGTGTGTGTGTGTGTGTGTGTGTGCTGGGCGGAGGAGGGCCCGTCTGGCTGCTCCAGGTGGAACCATCTGCAGAGGCATCCTTGTTGCCCCCCCAGGTCCCCGCATCCCTGATTCGTTTCCCCGGAGACCATGAAAAAAACATCACTAGGATACGACGAGAAAAACGGCACGCTGCACATCTCCGCAACACGGAAGTGGACCAGGACCAGAGTACAGGACCAGGACCAGAGGAGTACAGGACCAGAGGAGTACAGGACCAGGACTAGAGGAGTACAGGACCAGAGTACAGGACTAGAGGAGTACAGGACTAGAGGAGGTGCAGGACTAGAGGAGTACAGGACCAGGACTAGAGGAGTACAGGACTAGAGGAGTACAGGACCAGAGGAGTACAGGACTAGAGGAGGTGCAGGACTAGAGGAGTACAGGACCAGGACCAGAGGAGTACAGGACCAGAGGAGTACAGGACCAGAGGAGTACAGGACCAGAGGAGTACAGGACCAGAGGAGTACAGGACCAGGACTAGAGGAGTACAGGACCAGGACTAGAGGAGTACAGGACCAGAGTACAGGACTAGAGGAGTACAGGACCAGAGGAGTACAGGACCAGAGGAGTACAGGACCAGGACTAGAGGAGTACAGGACCAGGACTAGAGGAGTACAGGACCAGAGTACAGGACTAGAGGAGTACAGGACCAGGACTAGAGGAGTACAGGACTAGAGGAGTACAGGACCAGGACTAGAGGAGTACAGGACCAGGACTAGAGGAGTACAGGACCAGGACTAGAGGAGTACAGGACCAGAGGAGTACAGGACTAGAGGAGTACAGGACCAGGACCAGAGGAGTACAGGACTAGAGGAGTACAGGACTAGAGGAGGACCAGAGGAGTACAGGACCAGGAGTAGAGGAGTACAGGACTAGAGGAGTACAGGACCAGAGGAGTACAGGACCAGAGGAGTACAGGACCAGAGGAGTACAGGACCAGGACTAGAGGAGTACAGGACCAGGACTAGAGGAGTACAGGACTAGAGGAGTACAGGACTAGAGGAGGACAGGACTAGAGGAGGACAGGACCAGAGGAGTACAGGACCAGGACTAGAGGAGTACAGGACCAGGACCAGAGGAGTACAGGACTAGAGGAGTACAGGACCAGGACTAGAGGAGTACAGGACCAGAGGAGTACAGGACTAGAGGAGTACAGGACCAGGACTAGAGGAGTACAGGACCAGAGGAGTACAGGACTAGAGGAGTACAGGACCAGGACTAGAGGAGTACAGGACCAGAGGAGGACCAGAGGAGTACAGGAGTAGAGGAGTACAGGACTAGAGGAGTACAGGACCAGGACCAGAGGAGGACAGGACTAGAGGAGGACAGGACCAGGACTAGAGGAGGACAGGACCAGAGGAGGGTACATGAGCGGTGATGCTCCGGCTCTGCCTTTACGGAGTCCAGATCTGACCACAACACCACAACCGCTACACACTGTTGCCTTGGCCATAACTGAACACACTTTCGCAATATCACGCCGAATCATCAAGCTCATTCAGCCAGTCAGGGGCGCAATCGTGAAAACAACAACGGTTAATCACCAAATGTGTGTAGCCTAATATCTTGACGATATTAAACACACACCCTATTTGACAATTGCACAGCGACACTTTCAGAAAAACACACCTGTGGCTTCCTGAGGCGACTGCAGCTCAGCAGGTCAAAGACTTCATCAGTGTGTGTGTGGCAACACCAAAGATCCTTCATCAGTGTGTGTGTGGCAACACACTCACAGCCCCTGCAGCATCTGACCCACGTGCTCTTGTAAACATTATGGGCCATCTGGCCAGGTACCGTGGACGAGGGGCTAGCGCTGTAAACCATAGGTCAAGGTCTGTCCGTCAAAGTCAATCATAAAGTCAATACCTTTACCCCACAGGACGTCCAAGTACTTCTTCTCCAAAGGCTGGTTGAGGATGATGAGACAAATCTTCTGTTTTCCTGAGGGAACAGAGCAAGGAAAGTGAGATCTCCACGTATAATAGCCCAGTCTTGTGCTGCAGTTTGTCACTGACATTTCATTGACATTACCATACCCTTGGCAATTAGGTTTGAGGGGAGTCGAACGCATTCCAAGTGAGACCTGTTTATGTTGCATAGAATGTATGATTATACGTGTCTGCGTATTGCAGAAGCACGCTAAACCCTAATGTCAGTAAGAACCATGTAGATTTCACAGACTCTGTATAATGCATAATTAATGTTACGGCCATAATGCTTGTGTAAGTCTCCCCTTTAATTTACATGAATGTGTCTACAGGAACTATGAGTAATGTTCTCTGCAGACAACAGGCGACCTTCCTGACTCTCTGCAACATCAACAAATGGGTGTGCAGCAGAGAGCACCATGGAGCTATTACCCTGCCTAATGGCAACAGAACTGTGATTTAATGACACGCGGGGGCAACTGTACTTCATTTTCCCTCTGGAAATTAAATACAAGACCCAATTTTACTTAAAGAACTTAAATGAACTAAAGTTCACTACTTGGTAAACATTACATTAGCATATCATATAAATAATATATGTAACTTAATCTCTTTCGCTGTACCACTAACAGTTCATGAACAGTAGCTTGTTTTCCAAAATATGATTGTGGTGATAACTCTGCGAGTAACTTATTGAGTTGTGGAATTCCTGCTCCACTCTGCTGTACTGTACTGTGTGTGTGTGTGTGTGTGTGTCTGTGTGTGTGTGTGTGTGTGTGTGTGTGTGTGTGTGTGTGTGTGTGTGTGTGTGTGTACTGTATGTAGTCCATCCTGTTATGCCTGAGTTGGCTGTGAAGTCTGAGAGCTGATTGAAACTGGAGTTGTCTGTTGAGTGTGGTGATGGGGGAGTGTGGCAGCCCGGTTTCCACTGCACTTGTTAACTAAGTGAGTTGGGATGTACAGGCCCAGATGTGCTAAGCCTTCAGTGACTTGATTCAGGTGCAGATATGACACGTCCCGCCTCAGACAGACACAGTGCAGCCCATACAAATACTCTCACACAGCAAAACTAGTTGGTGAAAGGAAATCAGACAAGTGCACATGACTTGTAGCCTGATTTTTTTTTTTTCTGTAGCCTAATTTTTTAAAAAGAAAGAAAATGCTGGCAGCATGCAGGTTGCAAGTGCTGCAAAATGCAGTGTGTTGTCTTTTGGAGATATAGTTAGCAATGTCAGGCAGTGAAAGCTTTTATTACATTTTCACAGGAGGTGCTACCCCAGAGCCCAACACTACGAGTATTATACGTCCTTCACAATATACCGATAGAAAAGATGTCAAAATGACACCAAAACTAGCTGCCCAAAACGTAGCAAACTGCTGCATAGCATGTCTTCAGTGAATTCCAGAAAGGACTGACTCAAAACTCACTCATGTGTATGAATATTTGTACAATGCATTAGTCCATACAAAAGCTGTGTTGTTTTCATAATAGACATAATGCCTCTCTGCCAACAGAAATGGCAAACCATAATTTCTCACTGAGATGGAAAACTCTGATCACAGCATGTTCTGGTTCTACCTGACCAGATATGTGTTAGAACATTTACATGCACGTTCTGAAGACAGAGCTTTCCAACACTAATTTCTGTGAACTTTTACAGACTTCTCTCCTGCTCATTAAAATAAATGTCTACTATCTCACATAAACACATTGAGAGAAAAAAAAAAACACCCTTCACCTCTTTCTACATTTTTGGACCACTTATTCAGCATGGGATTATTCCTTATTATTAGCATGCTATTAGCATAAGCGCTGGTTTGTCTTCTGTAGCCTCAGCGCTAGCAGGAAGCACCCTAAAAATACACCCCGCACCGCACCGCACCGCAGCCTCCAGAGCCCAGATCGCTGACAGCGCTGATTTACTGGATAACGCAGTTCAAGTGACGGGCTACAGTGGAGCTGCTCTGACAGCGTGGAGAGAAAGCACTTCCTGCTTCCTGTTTCCTCCCCAGGCGCGGCGGGCCACATGTGCAGCCGCTCCACAGCTGTGAGTAGGCACGAGCTGGAGCTCCAGGTGGGACATTAGCAAAGCCACCAGGCGATCCGTCTGCGCTCGGAGACTTCGCCGTTTCAGCGTGGAGATGAGGGGGGGGGGGGGGGGGGGTTGAGCTCATCATCTCCTCGAGGACCCTCATCAACACCACCACACACACACACACACACACACTCACTCACCATACACATACACTCAAACACACACACACACTCTCTCTCTCTCTCTCTCTCTCACACACACACACACACAATAAAATAAACACACACACACACACTTTCTAACACACACACACACGCACGCACACACACACACACACAGACGCTTGACCAGCCTCCACATTCACCTCTCATGCAGAGTGTGGAGCCTCACACTAGGGGATTAGGCCGGTTTAACACACTTCTACCCAAATCATTAGTTCCTGGCCGCTCATGTTTTAATCATGGCTTTCTGCAGAGGCCAACAGCACCAGGGCTCCTGATATGCACTGAATAATAAGATACTCTACTGTAAGCTATTACACACGCTGGCCTCCCGATACACTTCCTATTTGTCGTACGGTCGGGGCTGCCAGCGAGGTCTCTGTGGTCCTAATGCCCTTCCTGAGCCATGGCACAGGAGGCCCATACCAGGATTTACTGGACCAATCGAAAGCCTGAGATCTCACTTCCAGCTGGGCTGTTTAAGATTAAAAAGGGAAAAAAAGCAGCTATAGTGGCTATACTTGATTACAAAGTCACTGGAAGGTCTAGCTCATTTGGGCTGTTCAAACGCAACTACAGTTTGGTTTTTGTCCCCCCCCCCCCTCCCTGTTCTTTCAGAGAACAGTTAACTTGTTTACTATATCAATCAGGCCCAGTCTTAGACAGGCCCATTTCTCAGGTATGTCATGCGTGGTCTATTCATATCTACATCATATCAAATGAGTGAGTTCGGTGAAACGCAACCTCCCTGTTGCTGTCTCTGAACTTCAAAGAGAATGTGAATAACTATGCTAAGCTGCCAAGAGAGATGCATCCGTTCCAAACACTGCACGCAGTCCGTTACAATGAAATCCCAAAATACCTGAGGGTAGGAGGCAGTCCAAAGGTGTAAACACTTCGTCCATGTCGAGTCTGTTTCAGAAAAGAACAGCAGGGTTATTACAAAAAATATACTTCTGCTGCCTAGCCCGAAGGAAAACAAAATAATATGAGATATTCCAGAACTTGACTGTGTCCCCCAATACAAACAATGCAACCACCAATGATACTGGTTCCCTTTAACCTTCAACCTATGACAGCATAATAGATCAACTATATACGGAAGGAAGAACACACTAACAAAAATGCAACATGTTAACTGGTTTGGGAATGTTTACTCTATGGTCCACTGCATGACCTGGGCTTGGCTGTGGACAATGGACAATGGACAATGGACGTGAGTGACCATGTTGCCAGGCAATCGCACAGTCAATCGCTCTGACCGGGTGACCACTAAAGATTAAACTGCTCCAGATGAATATTGTTTAATAGAACTCCTCAATTTCTTGATTTTTAATCAAAAATCGCAATTTGAACTAATGCGATTAAGTAATTGCAAAAACTGCAGTTAATTCTGCAACTTGCAGCTCTGTCCCAGTGGTTAATCTGGTCACAGCTACGTATGTGTTTAATTTTCGTGTCATGCTCCTTGTGTGTCTGAGGAGCCCCCATGTCAGGAGAGCGGTGATTCTCATACAATTAATCATGAATCTAATTGCAATCGCATTATCTGTCTGAAAAGTCACACTTAGATGTTCTTCCTAAATTGTGCAGTGCTATTAGCCCAATACCAGTGGAACGCGCCCATGTAACATCGGTCAGACAACAACGCCAGACAACATTCCTCAAATTGGACACGTTGTCCAGAGTATCATGATCACCTTTAGTGTGATATTAATATAGATAGATAGATAGATAGATAGATACTTTATTGATCCCCAGGGGGAATATGACTGATTGCATTTGACTTTAACATTACTAACATGGGCAGATGAGGAAGGGCTACACCCTGTTTGGTGTACCGAGTCTACCGACCCTCCAAAAGTATTTCAAATCATGTTTTCCCCAGGACAGTGCAAAATAATCCACAGGGCAACTAAAAGTATCACAACATCAGTCATAGCGGAAATTCACACAAGCCATCGACATCCACTCCGCTGCTATTGGGACTGAGGTCAGTGTAGCATTAAAAGAAAGGCTTTTACTCTCTAAATCAAACCTCTGGAAAGATAACAGATCAATACTCTCACACGTACACAAAAATGAACACATGCATGAGCACACACACACACACACACACACACACACACACACACACACACACACACACACACACACACACACACACACACACACACACACACACACACACACACACACACACACACACACACACACACACACACACACACACACACACACACACACACACACACACACACAATCTAATATGGACAATGTCTGCTGTTAATCTGGCTCAGCAACACCAGATAAAGGCTTGGTCCTTTCTACACTTGGAATCCATCTCTGGAGATATTCACCTCCAAACTGAAAAGAGCAGAACTAGGACTGCACTAAAGCCTTGTGGCCTTCTGTCAGTAAAGAACTCAATACTTGGTAATTATTTTGCCATTGTTCGATTTAAAGAAGTGGTAAAATAACATGGCTGAGGTCTTTAAAAAGGGTCAACCATATCAGTGTGAAAAAGCACAGCGCAGTGTGCAAAAGCATGCCAACTCCCTGGCCAGCACTGCGCGTCCCTGAAAATGCTGAAATGTTCAAATGATGAACAATGGCTAGCCTTAACAATTTGACTGTTTTCTCTTTCATCTCGCAATTCCGTTGCGTAAAATCAGCACAATCTAGATAATGAGCTGTGGGGTGTACAGTAGATGGGATCTGCCCCGCACGCATCATTAATCTCGCCGCTACATTGCATGCCTCCAGGCTTTCTGCTCTCCGTCATTCGCAGCTTTCTCTGAGCGATGTCATATACACCACAAGCAACTGGTCAAATTACTTAGGCTACTGTATAAAAAACATTGACAAAATGTTTACGCTTAAGCTCATACATGACATACATGATCAATATGTGCAATGTGTTGTAATTAAATGTAGTTTGCAGTCTGCTGTAAGTTGTAATATAATCAACCTGCAAACTAGTTGTTGTGTAGAGACTATTGTAATAGCATAACATAGCAAAGGCTGGTACATTTGAGTTATATTGCACTAAAGAATGTGTTGAAGGCCACCCTTTCGTAATATCCAGATCAATAATCAATATCCAAAGCCATTAAAGTTAATCAGCAACTTCATGATAATTAACTTGATAATGCCATACCAGTTGCAATATGAGTTGAAACTTAGGCTATGCAACTTGTTTTCTGTAGTGGGATGTTCAATGCCTTCCAGTGCAATTATTACCCAGAGGAATCCACACACTGTCATTCAGAAATTCACACTCTGTTATTGATCGCTAGAGCACCACTGCAATTCTTTCACACAAACATACAGGCATTTGTGAGCGTGTCGGGGAGGTAAACAGGTACGTCATGCTGTTGGAGGTGCGAGCAAACACTACATCGCCATAAAGACAGATACCCGGTACCCGATAGCGGACCCAGGATCTTTTTGCCCGTTGCTTGAACACCTTTTGCAAAACTTCGCACACTGTGCCAAAACTCTACACACAAGTAAACATAACGCAACACTAGGAAATATACCTTTCACATCTATGGATGGTCAAATAAAACACAAATCCGATTTTATTTGCACCTCCAAGTGGTCTGAGACGTAGCCTACGTTAGTGTGAAAGAATAGACATTGTAAGGCAATAACGTTACGGCATCATGCGATGGCGTCTAGGCTTCCTTTAGCATGCCATACAGTAAATAAGGTGAGGATATTTATTGTACTGTAAGAAATGAGTTATGATAACGTCTAGGCGTCCTTTAGCACGCCATGCCACTTCTGCGATAAATAAGGTAAGCATGTGTATTGCACTGTAAGAAAGGAGTCAGCAGTGGTGCAAAGCATCGAAAGTGATAGTCGAAAATGAAGCCGAAGGCATCTGAACAAGAATCATTGCTTTAACGTTAAGCGAGCAGCCGAGGTTTTGCTAACTTAATGCTATTTTGATCTACAGGTCGACTGTATCAAAAGAAAACATTTATATCGTCGGCAGAACTGTTTAATTTGCAGTGCACTTTGTCTGCAACTTTATGGAGATACGGCACATATATCTGAATTAAAAAGGTGATGCATTGGCATCTAGTTAACTTCAACACTCACCGCTGTCAGCGTGGGTTTCCAGTTTGTACACACTGCAGCAGTTCCGGGAAGACGGTGTCCCACAGAGGACAAATTGAGTTTCGACATCTTCTTATGTTATATGGACGTCGCCTAAAATAGGCTACTTTATTTGACTACAAACACAAATCCACACGTGCATGAAATCACATAATAATTCTATGTCTGTGTATGTTTTTAGACTATTAATAGCAGGCTGCCGTTTATAGGTTTTCAACAAGACATGCTGGTCAATAATATGCTACTCTGATCATTTTACTGTCCAAGGTGACAGATTGGATAGGCTAGTGTTCAAGCCAAGCTGCAATGGGGGTAGATTTACCAAGCAGCCAACATACAGTAGGCTACTTTATGGAACCAGTGTACAGTAGATCTCCAGCCTCCTCATCTTTAATGCACTGGAATATTTCATTTAAATCACCACAGTAGGTCTGTGGGACCTGCTCACTGTCATGTGGTAGGCTACAGGCTTGTCTTAATGGTGTGTGAAACCGCTTACACAATATCCATTACTATGCCAAATGGAAACAATCTGAACCAGCATTTCCGCACCAGTTGCCATTCTCCATTGGACAACACAACCTCCTCGAAGGTGACATCTTAAAAAGCTATATCACGGTTGACGCTGAGCAGAGCTGAGCTGAGGGAACATCATTGGATCTTTCATTATATCAGAGACCGTAGCCTATATGGCCCCCATGATAACATCACAGGCTTTATCTAAACGCAGCGGTCCCATTGGCTCATCTCAGCCGGCAGCACACCTGATAACACTAATGACGGACTATGGGGGGAGCAATGCTCACTGAATAGAATAGAATATATACTTTTTTGATCCCGTGAGGGAAATTCAGTTCTCTGCATTTAACCCAATTTAACCGAATTAGTGAACACACAGCACACAGTGAACACACAGTGAGGTGAATCACACAACCCAGAGCAGTGAGCTGCCTGCCCAACCAGCGGCGCTCGGGGAGCAGTGAGGGGTTAGGTGCCTTGCTCAAGGGCACTTCAGCCGTGGTGGACTGGTCGGGGATCGAACCGGCAACCCTCCGGTTACAAGCCCGATGCGCTAACCAGTACACCACGGCTGCCCCAAGATTTTAATCATCAGAGATATGCGGCTGGCCATATCCGTAGTGGAGCCTACCTGGTTGTCTCTCCTGCCCTTTAAATCAGACATGAGGCTATATGATGATGATGATGATGATGATGATGATGATGATGATGATGATGATGATGATGATGATGATGATGATGATGATGATGGTGGTGGTGGTGGTGGTGGTGGTGGCCGGTTTATAGTTTTAGTTGTACGTTTGGGTAAAATGTATCTTAAACTGCAGGCCTGCATGTATAGAGGGATCCAATGAAGTGGCCAGACTACATCAGACAATTTGTTTATGATGTGTTTATAATGGGAAGCCAGTCTACCTTCTATAGAAACCCATGTTTTTATTTTAATTTTGATAAGGTGTTGATAAGGTCAATTCCCTTGCATGTGTTTCATTATGAGCTAATATATGTCAGTCTGTATTTAGAATTCTCTCATTTATGTTTCTGCTGCTTCCTTTTCGTTCCTTAATTAAGTGGAAATTAAGTTAAAGTCATTCTTCATTCTTCTTTTCTCTGTCAACCAGAATACAAAAGTCAGAGACAACGAAGAGATGCAGCAACAGAAATGCCAGAGCATAAGTAGCGTAGTGTTTGTTACGTATATGGTTCCCATTTGAGTCCCTCCCAGCCGAGCCGGGTCTCTCTCCCTGTTGCCCCAATAATGCTCAGATGACTAAATTAAAATTCTGAGGATAGAGGAGTTGTTTAAGACTTGTTGCTTAGGGCTCACACAGTACAACTTTTCAAAAGGTCAGAGGGTTTCCATTTATACGCAGAGTCTTCCGCCTGTTCACAGCATAAGCAGGGAAGTTGTCCAACGAGATTGTGCACAACTGCACACAGCATCCATAATATGTGGATCTGCAATACACTGCAGCTGTGCCTACATCTGATGTTTTGATGTTTAAGTTTCATGAAGTGAAGAAGTTAAATTGCTAAGTTCGGCCCTGCCTGCCACTCAACTTTCCACCCACATTAGAATCACATTGCATTTATTGATGCTATGTTTATTTATGCATATATACTTTGTATCATTACATAACATTCACAACAGCAAATAGACTGGCATGCCATCTGTATCCAAATTATAGCCACGTTGAAGGCATACATCACCTAGGGAACACACACTTAGAGCAAGAGGACTTGATCCTGTTCACACACACTAACCATGGCAATGAAAAGACCCAAAGGACTTTTATTTTGCTGAGCAGCAGAAATCTGACAATGCCTGAGCTCTGAAAGAGAAAAGATTGGCTTTGTGCACCCCCCCCCCCCCCCCCCCCAACACACACACACACCCAGGCACACACACACACACACACACACACACACAGCACACGGTCATGCACACACACACACACACACACACACACACACACACACACACACACACTCCTTGGCTGCTTTCAATCCTTGTCCTTGTTTCAGTCCTCCAAGTGAAGTGTGCCGAGACATTGACTCTCAAATGAGCCGTGGCACCACACACACACATACACACACACACACACACAAGAAAGACGTTTTGTGCTTTGAGGGGAAAGATGGGCACTGTTCTATAGGCACATGGGCACAACCATTCCTTTTGCCCCTTGCGCTGGTCTCAGGTTCAGATTAATCTGTCCCACATTCCTGGTGCCACCTTGTCACAGGTTCTACCCAAGATTTTCTTCAGCTAACAACTAATACCTCTGCAGAGCAAAACTACACAGCAACTGTACATCTTTGTCAAAATAACGCAACCATATTATGTGAAAAGTGAAAATATAATATACTGTATGTAGAATAGAATATAGAATATATACTTTTTTGATCCCGTGAGGGAAATTCAGTTCTCTGCATTTAACCCAATTTAACCGAATTAGTGAACACACAACACACAGTGAACACACAGTGAGGTGAATCACACAACCCAGAGCAGTGAGCTGCCTGCCCAACCAGCGGCGCTCGGGGAGCAGTGAGGGGTTAGGTGCCACTTCAGCCGTGGTGGACTGGTCGGGGATCAAACCGGCAACCCTCCGGTTACAAGCCCGATGCGCTAACCAGTACACCACGGCTGCCCCTGTAGTTTAGTGGTTGAAAATTAAAAAGATTTTCCTCCCCCAGACACTTACTGTTTGTGCACAAATTTAGCCAAGAATGTATTCCACTGTCTTATAAGTGCTAATGAACCATAATTAATACAGTTAATTGCTTTCTCTCTACATCTCCATCTCCACATTACATCCAAATATGTCTGCCAGTCCTGCAGTCTCTGCGCTGTATGCCTGAAGGCAGCAATTTACAGTAATACCGAAATAGATCGTTAAATTATTCTGAAAGAGCCTCTAACAACCCAACAGGATCATGGTGATATGACTCATCTGTTGAGTCCCTCACTTATTGATTGAAATGCAGAGTAGAAAGACAGATGCGCCATCTTGTTCCATGAAATGATAATTGAGAAGTGTGAATGTTTGTCAGGCCCAGTTTACACAGAAGTCAATTTAGCTACGGCAAAACACCTTCATCTGAATATAAAGCAGGAGAAGCTAAATGAAAAGTACTTTCTGATGGAATGTGTCTTCCATGTAATTTCATGTCTTTCTATGGAGACACTCAGCATGTCAAATATTGATTTGGCATGCTATTTTTAGACTCAAAGACATACCGCAGCGTGACAAAGTTGTGATCATGATACAGAAACATCTGGTGATGAGTGGTACGATAGTCTCTTGATCAAAGACCTGGGATGCTGTTACTTATGATAAGTAGTATTTACTCTCAATACAGTTCATGTGTTTGTGTGCGTGACTTTGCACTTTCCACTTTCTATGGATCCCAATATGGATGTATTACTGTATATTTGTATATTTCTGATGAACTCGGGCAAAGCACGGGCAATTAAAATGTGCCAATTTGGTGCGTGCTTGAACGATAATTGAATCAAATTAGCATTCAGTTGTGGAAGTAACATCTTAAAAAGGAACCCAGTGATCTGCAACCGTGCTTGGCAAGAAGTGTGTGAGTAGCGTCATAATCATTTAGCTTCATTGCTTAGCTAAAGTAGAAATGTGCAAGGCCGGAAAAGGAGGTGGTGGGGTTTTATAGTGGGCTAAAAGGAGGTGGTGAGGATGTGGTGGGGTATTTAATATGCTAAAATAGGGGCGGTGGAGAATTTAGTGTACTAAAATGGGGGCGGTGGGGTAACTAGTGTGCTGAAATGGGGGCGGTGGGGTATTTAATATGCTAAATTAGGGGCGATGGGGTATTTAGTGTGTTAAAATGGGGGCAGTGGGGTAAACAGTGTGCTAAAATGGGGGCGATGGGGTATTTAGTGTGCTAAAATGGGGGCGGTGGGGTAATTAGTGTGCTGAAATGGGGGCAGTAGGGTATTTAGTGTGCTAAAATGGGGGCGGTGGGGTATAGTGTGCTAAAATGGGGGAGGTGGGGTATTTAATATGCTAAATTAGGGGCGATGGGGTATTTAGTGTGTTAAAATGGGGGCAGTGGGGTAATTAGTGTGCTACAGTAAAATGGGGGTGGTGGGGTATTTAACGGGCTAAAAGGAGGTGTCTTTTCAGACATGACTTTCATAGGAACAGTGCTGGAGTGAAAGTGCTTTTTCCTGCCGTGGCTAAGCCTCCCCTACCCCGATAACACTCTGTTGAGGCAGCACATTTGACTATTAAGGAGTGAAAGGAGGCTTTGACTGTATTACAGTGTAGCACGTCACATGGGAAAGTTACAGCGAGAAAAGTGGTCTACAGCTCAACTTCTTTGGTACAGAATGTTTTTATATGTCTCAGTTCACATCGACAGAATTTGCCAAAAAAGAGAAGCATTTGACAATACAAATCAACACCTTTGTCTTGTGCTATATGTGTCACAGTAAATGTGATCTATGATCACTGCTATGTCCCTCTGAGTGGCCATGCCTGCTCTCCTCTCCGTGTGTCTGCTGAGGCTATGAATCATAGCACACTCTCAAATAGCCACATCCATCCTTCAACATGACTCGTCTGATGCAGCCTAGCATTTTCTGTTTTTCTTTACTCTCTCTCTCTCTCTCTCTCTCTCTCTCTTCTCTTCCTGTCTTTCCTGTCTTCCTCTGCTCAGGCATCTCCACCTCCTCCATCTCATCCCTCTGCTTTTCTGATCTCCTCCTGTCCGTTCCTTATGGTACATACAGTATATGTGTGTGTGTGTGTGTATACAGTATATAATTGCCCTATATAAATCATTTGTGCAGCACAGCAAACTCCAATACAGCTTTGAGTTATGGTTTGAGTTATGAACTTGTATATGTTCATGGTTTTTATTCATATGAAAACATTGGATTATTTTCATCACGTTCACATTTGATATTGTTATTGTTATTATTTTTATTGATATAGTTGTAATTATTACAATTACTATTATTATTCTTATTATTATTATAGGCTTTTCAACTTTATTTGAAACTATTATAGTGTGCAAACTGTATGTAAGTCACTTTGGACAAAAGCGTCTGCCAAATAGCATGAGAAGGGTTGAATAGCATGAGCATTAGCATGCACATAAACACTACGGATGCACATCTGTTCTGCCACTTAGAGCTTTCTGTCAGAAAATCACTTGTGTTGCCGGCAATGTACACCAGGTTCATGTTATGGTGATTTTAAAAGCACATGCAAAAGGTGTGCTTGTGAGAAAAATAAAAGCCTACAGACCTCCACGTGTAAAATTGCTAAGATAAAAATGATAATGATAAGAATGATAAGAATGATAAGATCATGTCCCATTTTACTTAGCCACAGGTCAAGGTCAAGTAGGTACTGGACAAATAGGTAGGTGAAATTAAGATTAAGAAGTTAAGAAGTATGGACTCACTCACATCACCATCAATGGCCAACCAGTTGAACAGGTCAGCACCTTCAAATATCTTGGTCTCACCATTGACAATAAGCTTAACTTCAATGAACATGTCACCATCACACAGAAACGTCCACAACAGACTGTATGTTATGTGCAAACTGAGATCACTGTCTGTTGCCCCCCACCTCCTTCTGCTAGGCTACTCTACAAAAGCATCATCCAACCCCTTCTACTCTACTGTTCCCCCTGTATTTTCACCATACTAAATGTCACCAGCAAGAACAAACTCATTAAAGTCTCACACTTAGCATCTAAAATAATACAGATTCCCACCCCCGGGCTCGCTAATGCAAATGACACAGCCATCACACGCCTTGCCCGCACCATGGCAAACAGCCCTGACCATCCCCTGAACCGGTTTTTCACCCTACTCCCATCTGGCCGCAGAGAGCCCTGAACTGGAAAAAAGCACACTTTAAGAAAAGTGTTGTACCTTCAGACATCACTGCACTTAACAAACTCCGGTGACAATAATCCATCCCCTCCATTCTTTTGTGGTTATGTTGTCTGCACTGTCCACTTTTGATTGCACTGTGTTGATGAGGGAGGGGAACTAGAGGGAGGGGGTATGGTATGGTATAGGGTGTGTATGGTATGGTGGGTGTCATGTTATATGTTATATGTTATATGTTATTATGTTACTGTATATGTTATATGTTATATATATGTGATGTGTGATGTGTGACGTGTGATATGTTACATGTATGAGATGTATGTTAGATCAAATGCTGCCATCTTTTATGGATGAAATGACGTGTGAAGAAGGACAATAAAGACTTTATCCCTCTGTAGGTACAGCCTCTTGAGAAGCAGGAGATATTTCACATTTAACAGAAAGTTCAGCGTAACTAGTGTAACTTTTCAGAAGATGACTTGTGCATGAGCTTCTGTAATCTTTGTATATTTAATGACACCATGAGCTATACCCAGAGACCAGGCATGACTATAAAAAGTACTCCATTTTGCATCTCAAACCCCAAGAGGTACCACACTGTATTTTGAGAGGTAGGCACATTAACATAATGTACATATTTATCACCCTTGTAATAAATCCCATGAAATGTCTTGAACTTCCCTGGAACAGAACTTGTCTCACGTTTGGAGGCTTTTGCAATTTAAACACGGCAAATGTGAGGTTTGGAGCAGTGCATTGTTTTAAATCAAAGCTGTGCTGCAGCGGAGTCAACACCTAAAGGCTGTCTGACTGAGGAAGGAAACATTTCAACGCCATAAGCAAGTCAGCGGTGGAATAATGTATATAAAACATACTGTACATTCATCATTCTATACAGCCCTGCCAGGTTGACAGCCAAAACGCTGACCCAACCTTATTCTTTATCTCATTCCAGAAATAATGCTTTTCCCATGTATGAGGTCAGGAGCGTATGAAGCCAAATCAGCTCGGCTTTCCCAAGCCATCTCCCCTGCCGCCGTGATCAGATGGTTGGAGATTTCGGCTTCCTCCTTTGTTTGTTTATTTAGCACGGCGGTAAGGAGCTCCTCGCGCTCAACTCTTGCTTGTATCCCCACTGGCACTTGTCAAAGTCAATCAGCTGGGATCGGCCTGCCTTGTAATCACATACAGCGGCTGACAGGTCTGGACAGCAGGGGAAATCCACCAGCATGGCCACTGTGTCTTACAGCAGTAGCACCAGCAAACTGGATCCTTCTCTGTTCTAAACTGTCAAGTTTTTATTTGTGTGTATATATATATACACACTGTATACTGTATTTCCCTTTATGCCCTGTTTTCTTGTTTAGTTTGAACAAATTAGACAACTGCTGGAATGGGATGCTTTAGAGCGAAATAAAGTAACAAAATCGCAACGCTATTGTGCTAATTAACTTCTAGCCTTGGTTCTGGCCTATGGCCAAACTTCAGTTACAGTAAGACTCGTTCTTTGTCAGTGAGCAATAGGATAAAGTTGAACGGAAAGGTCATCATGACATTGAGAAGCGTTTGTCTGACATAGATATGATGATAAATATGACAGCATGTTATTGGGGTGAGAGATTTCTCATTACTCTTTTGCCATGGCAGGTTAACACCTCACCTCAGTCTCTCACTCGCTCCTCATATGGAAAATGATTTATGATGTTTACCAGAAGAAAAGCCTCCTATGCATGTTTTTGATATGCATGATATTCTAGATTATACACACCGATTTCTCCAAACATCAACCTTGATGATGTTTTGGGAAAAAATGAAGATGCAAAATTCAAAGTGGGTGGTCCAATATGCCGTGTGATTAAAAATGTTTATCCAGTTAAAAATGTTCATCTTACATGCTACATACCATCAAACGCACAAACGGCAGCGAGCAGTGAAAAGATGCTTAGTCCGGTCTCATTAGCATCCTCGCTAACAGCCTCTGACTGAGGACATCTCATAATCACCTCAGCCATATCATATGTGTGTGTGCATCTCATAATCACCTCAGCCATATCATATGTGTGTGTGCATCTCATAATCACCTCAGCCATATCATATCTGCGTGTGCACCGCACGCCTACAGGTTGCCAGAGCATTGATCGTGTCACAGCAGTACACAGAAGTTCAAAACAAAATATTTTCAACTTAAACATCATCACCTACCTAAAATAATGACACAAGTATTTTTTATTTATTTTTGTTTTGCTTAAATCATCATCATTACATTTTTTTTTTTTTTTTTACATAATTTCATAACTTTTTGTGTTTTCTGAAAAAAAAAACTGAATAAAAGGCATTATTTCAGGAAGGAGATGATATGCGAGGCCGGCTGGTCCTGTTTAAAAGAACATGCCCACATGATCAATGCATTATGGATGCTGGATTACAGTAGTGTGTACTATGCAGGCCCAGAGGGACTTAGTAGGACGCCCTGATCTGATTGCTCAAAATCAAATGGGATGATGCACAGTAATAATGCTGTCCGTGGAACGCTTGATGCAAATGTGTGTGTGTGTGTGTGTGTGTGTGTGTGTGTCTATGTCTGTGTCTGTATCTGTGTATTTCTGTGTTTGTGTGTGTGTTTGTGTGTGTTGACTAGTGTTATTTATAGACTGTGTCATTTCCCGATGGTGTTATTCCATTTGTGCTCATGACAACAGTGCAGCAGGTGCATGATGAAGCAGCGAGCGTGTTAGACACATTACGCCAGTTACAGAGCCAGCACAGCACTTCCACAAGTTATTCAATAAGAAAACCTCTTATTTATTATTCATAATCTGAACAATAATTCATAATCTGGAATCCAGTTGAGCTATTAGTGAGGGATTAGTGAGCTATTAATGTCTCATCCATAACACGCATGACACACACAAGTCATACATACATTACTGTGCCGTGTCTAATTCCTTATGTTTTTTGACATATTTATGTACTCTGTCCTAGTGAGTATTAATGTTTTAGGATGTTGTCATGTTTTAAATTGCTACTGCATTCTTGTCATGGCAGCTCTGCCTCAGACTGATGTTCTCTATCTGCATGCTTGTGTGGGAGTGTGCAGGGATGATATATTAGCATGCTGCAGCAATTAGTCCAATGCGCGCAGGAGTCCGTGTCACACTGTACATGGTACAATTCCATCTGTGAGTTATGACTGTATCAGGCAGCACTGCACTGACCCCATCTCACACCGTCGGGCCCGAGTGTTGCTGACTTGCCCTCCCCGCCCCCCCCAAACCCACCGAACGCCGTAAACACTACAGAGGACGGAGGCATTGGGTATAGACATCTATCATCAACGCGGGGGCATTTGTTATCTGTCTCTGCGCCGCGGCGTGGAGATTCAACTTTACTTTGTTTATCATTTGTTAAGTGAAATGTTAGGTCTGGGCAGGTTGTTTTAAGGGACATTCATCTTCACTTTGTACGCCTTCTATTACTTGTCAGGTCTTGCTAGAGGAGACGTTATGGGCAGTGTGACAAATTGGCCAGACAATTGCTTTTAACAAGCTGCAGGGAAACTAGGGCACAAATACTAATGCCGAACCTCCACCATCTATTCTGCCCAACACATATTTTCCCTCTCAATAATTTATAATATTCCCACTTCATTCTCTGGGCAAGATACTAGGTGGAGAATCTCCTGCCCCCCTGCCCCCTCCCCCCCTTGCCTCTCTCTCTCTCTCTCTCTCTCTCTCTCCTTCCCTCTCTCTCTTTGCACCATACATGTAAATGCAATATATTTCACAGTGGTGTTTCATCCATAACTCACAGAAACAGAAAATATGAAGAGCAAATATCGAGTATATACCAGATTCACATATCGAGCAGGGTGGGTTTTTCGGTGTGGAATGTGCTGTGTTTATCAGGGTGGTGGTGGTGGTGGTGGTGGGTGGGGGGGGGCTTGTTTGGCGGATAAAGCCCGTCCTGGTGTTAACCC
Source organism: Sardina pilchardus (assembly GCF_963854185.1). Lineage (NCBI taxonomy): Eukaryota > Metazoa > Chordata > Actinopteri > Clupeiformes > Clupeidae > Sardina > Sardina pilchardus. Next base: position 1,087,293 of record NC_085012.1, read on the forward strand.
GGCTCCTCGTGCTGCTACCTGCTGAGACGGTCTAGACTCCCCAGCACTGACCACAGCGCAGCTTCTAGAATTCTCTCAGTAACAGTTCTGCTGGCCTCTTCATTTGGAGCGAGGGTCGGGACATACATTATGCATGGCCCAACGAGCACACGCGTGTTCATTTCTCATCTCGTATATGCTACGCTGGATAACACTGTTTACTGTAAATAACTGGTGGTAAAATATGTGAACTTAAGCCCTCTTTCGCCAACCTAATCAGATTATGGCTGATATATAAGGTCATTAAAATCTCCCACACATATGCTGGGCTCTGTGGTTCCAATGTACCAAATACAAACAGCAGATCCTCCAACAGAGGAAGGCAGAATTGTTATTTGTGATATACAGCAGGGGGAAAAAACCCTCTAAAATTATATTTTGCATGCAGTGCAGATGCAATTTAGACTTTGATTTAACAGTGTAGCCTGTGACATAGTCATCGATTTCACAGTGAAAAGAAGTTACTTAAGCCAAGGGCCATCCGGATGAATAAACGGCTGTCAATTATTCTTCATGAGGTCGAGTGGGAAATATAGCCAGCACTGCAAGTAAATCACATATTTGCATATGAGGCCTTGTACGTTGAGCCGTGCAATATCAATAAAAACTGCGCAGGAAAGCAACACGCTGCTCTGTTCTACCTGGCGGAACAAGGGAATTAGATATTGACTCGAGAATAATGTTTTTCATTTTAGCCCAAATTGTGCCTGGCCATTGTGGAAGAGATGAGAGATTATATCCAAGGTTATCAGACCCTTGACTACACAAAAGCAACAGTTTATTTACGACACACCGAGTTCCATTTTCAGGACATAGACTGCGGACATTAAATAACATGTTCAGACTCCAGCGCGGAGCTCTCCTGCTCGCCTGTGTGCTCTGGCTCCCAGTGGTCTTGAGAAGTGCAGTGTTCTGGACACACATTGTTTGGTCAAACTTCCATCGACTCAACGGAATGTGCAGCATACCCAGACAGAGGAGCTGGCATTGTGTCATTATCACAGTGAAGTGGGCAGAGAGACAGACAGAAAGACAGGCAGACAGACAGGCAGGCAGAGAGACAGACAGAAAGACAGACAGACAGACAGACAGACGGAGCCATACCACTGTAAACAGTTATAATGGGATGACTTGGGGCATCAAGTGTGATAGTGATTACAGATTATTGCTCATTGTACAGACGTTTGTCGTCTCTTGTATCAGTTTGATTGTGATAGCCTGGTAAATGTTCTGCCAGCCCAAACAAGTTCCCCTGATAGGAAAAAAAAACCAAACGCTGTGAGTTTGAAAATCATCTTTGTCAATGCCTGCGCTTTGTAGCGATGATTTGGCGGTGAATTGGATCCATTATGTCAGCTGTACAGAAACGTTTTTATGAAAAGCTAAGCAGAACGTTTCTCACGGGAAAGACAACGCAGCTCCTCTTGCTACTCGCTTCAGCATGAAGCTAATTTCACCATCTGGCTCAACTCAGCCTGAGCCTGACAGCCCAGACCTCGCATCGTTTAGTCTCCGCACTCGTGTTATGGTAAGAGCCAATCCAATCATTTCCGCCATAATTTGGTTTTACACCCTTTAGCCGTGCGTCTCTCCGTAGAATGAATGTCTATGGAGAGATTACACAAAGCACAGCAAACAGAGCCAAATGAAAAAGTAAAACAAATGTGTTCCTCATCGCCCCATCCCGAGCAATGTTCGGCAATCAAGGTCCATTTCACATCTCAACTCTGCTGTGGTCTAGTTTCCATTCATAAAGCCCCTTGCAGTTGGCACTGGACCAGTATGGCAACATAGTTAATCATTTTGGGTCGCAGTCATGCATGCATGCATGTTCTCACCATTAAATCCTGTTTCAGTGGTCATTGATTTAATTAAGGTTCCTAGATTGATCGGGGCCATGAAGGATGGCCTCATTGGCAGAATATCACTACAGCGCGTGCTCTACTTGATAGACAACTGCCCAGTCCACGTGCCAAGACAGAAGAAAAAAGAAAACTAGAGTGTGTGAGTGTGTGTGTGTGTGTGTGTACAGTACAAGGATACAAGGATGTTTATTTGTCACATGCATATATGATTACTAATCTAAAGAATGCAGTGAAATTGTCAGTTCCTTCGCCTATTGTGCATGTGTGTGTGTGTGTGTCCATATGTTTGTTTGTGCGTTCTCTATAGCCGAGGTTATATACATAATCCTGCGTTTGTAATGTGTACATGTGTAGTGACCTCCACGGGCGCTGTATACGACATGCGTTCTCCTTTAGATACTGAGGTTATATACGTAATCCTGCGTTTCTAATGTGTACATGTGTAGTGACCTCCACGGGCGCTGTATACGACATGCGTTCTCCTTTAGATACTGAGGTTATATACGTAATCCTGCGTTTTTAATGTGTACATGTGTAGTGACCTCCACGGGCGCTGTATACGACATGCTGGGCCACAAGTGTGGAGGTCAGAAGCACACGTCATTAAATCCGTCCCCTTGTGCTGAGTGGCCTCGAGCCCTTGAGTACTCTCACCCCTCGGTTCAGCATTCCTCCCCTCCTCTCCTCGTTACTCTCCTCTTCTCTCCTCTCCCCCTCTCTCCCCCCTCCTCTTCTCTCCTCCCTCTCCTCCTCTCTCCTCTCCTGTCCTCTCCCCTCCACTCTCCTCTTCTCTCCTCCCCTCTCCTCTCCCCCTCTCCTCTCCTCTTCTCTCCTCCCCTCTCCTCTCCCCCTCTCTCCCCCCTCCTCTTCTCTCCTCTCCTCTCCCCCCTCTCCTCCTCTCTCCTCTCCTGTCCTCTCCCTCCACTCTCCTCTTCTCTCCTCCCCTCTCCTCTCCTCTCCTCCCCTCTCCTCTCCTCCCATCTCTCCTCGTCTCATCTCATCTCAAGGGCGCATGACTGAACCGTGAGTCTCCTCTCTGCTGAGCCATAAATCCTGCCACTATGGACCCCTTTCACTGTTACTGTCACTACTACAGGTTCCATCTCCCTCGAGGACGTTAACGCATGGCCAGTATAGGACGTCAACGCATGGCCAGTATAAGATGTTAGTGCATGGCCAGTATAGGATGTTAACGCATGGCAAGTATAGGCCTTAAGGTCATCTAGGTCCAGAACGCTGCATTGACAGGGTCCTTGGGAGGGTCAGCTGTGAAGTTGTGAGACCAGCAGGAGTCAGGACCGGCCAAAATGCTTTGTGATGATGATGATTCTTGCATCATTTTCTTTATCTCTTTTTCTATCTATCTTATCTCCAAACACCATCTTAAAGCGTGCGCTTCACACACACATCCTATGATCACTGCTCCCATATAGTATACTCTCATATGAGCAGCAGTGGCACACCATAGCCCTGCCGGTGATTAGTGATATCCTGCCAGCAGATGCAACACGGGCACACCTCTCTTAGCCTAGATACCCAGAAACACAAGAGTGGGCACTGGCATCATTCTCCTCACAGCCTTGATCCCCAGAGACGGAGGTGTTGCACGTTGGCATCATTCTTCTCTTTCTTCCCGTATGCATACTTCCTTTATGCATGGGCTCTGAACACAATAGAGCTAGCTTAGTATTTCCACACCTCTCCCTGTTTTCCCCTGAACACAATAAAGCTAGCTTATGGTATTCCCAGACTTGTCCCTGTTTTCCTCTGAACACATGGTGCTAGCTTATGGTATTCCCAGACTTCTCCCTGTTTTCCTCTGAACACATGGTGCTAGTTTATGGTACAGTATTCCCACACTTCTTCCTGTTTTCCTCTGAACACGTGGAGCTACCTTATGGTATTCCCCCACTTCTTCCTGTTTTCCTCTGAACACGTGGAGCTATCTTATGGTATTCCCAAACCTCTCCCTGTTTTCCTCTGAATACATGGAGCTACCTTATGGTATTCCCAAAATTCTCCCTGTTTTCCTCTCTGTGTAGCCCTCTGAAGGTCAGTAAAGGCTTGCGCTGTTTTCTCTTTCCTTTGCGCAGGCGTCGGTGCTGTAGCCCCAGGGCAGGTTGCTGGAGCTTGATATTTGATCACTTCAGAACAGGAACTGTTTCTACCCCTGTGGCGGAAGCATACATTCAGTCGAGCTCTGGTTCTAGCCATCTCCTCTGGCCATACACACACACACACACACACACTCCTCTACCTCTCTACCTCTCTCACTCTCTCTCCCTCTCTCACACTCACATACACATTCCCCTCTCTCTCTCTCTCTCTCTCTCTCTCTCACGTACACACACACACACACACACACACTCCTCTTCATCCCCCGGGTAGCACTGCTTCTTATTGTAATAGAATTTCACTCTGTTTGTCAACCTTTGGAGCTGCACGGCCCACTCTCGTCTGTTCCTTTTGTAGTCTCCGAGAACCTCAGGACAGAACGGTTCCTCACCTAGCTGGAGAAAGCTCGGGCCTTTGATCTTTTATTTAACTTACTGTGCTTTTCAGTAGGTAACCAAGTTTAACATGTCTTTGATGGTGATCTAACACCTATGTAATACATTATGCATTATATCTTGATGTGTTCATCAAACGAACATGGTGTCTGACATCTTAACATTGTGCTTTTAGATGTACACAAAACAAAGTACCCATTGTCTTGTGTTACCAGACTGGATTATCAGGGTGACATTTGAGGTAGAACATTTGTTAGAGAAGCATTGGCTTTATTTCTAGCAAGCAGTAAACAGTGCCAAGATAACCATTGTGTTTGCTGTCATAAGTTTGCTTCAGAAGTTTGTCTTTCTTGAAGGTGCAAAATGGTACAGTAGATCTCAAAAGCCCGATACTGTTCTCTGAGCAATGGAAAGGGCTTTAAAATCAATACCACACGGATAAAGCAAGCGCAGGAAAGTTATGTTAATCCAAAATTAGATCAGATATTGCTTATGAGATTCCATTCCTTGAATTTATTACTGATTTTTAAAAAAACATTATTATGCTATTGCATTGAGTTACTTTAACCACCCTCAGGGTTTGCATTTGAGTACTCCCCCTATTCGAAGTGTCTCTTTTTTCAAACCAACACACAGACATACAGTACAGTACGCTACAGACAGAAGTTTACTAGGAGACTAGTCCTTGTCCTGACCTCACGAACCCTCTTCTGAATGAATGGGCACACATGTCCACAGACACATGACATCTTGTGGAAAACGTTCCCAGAAGAGTGAGCTGTTACAGAGGTAGAGGGGGTTAAACTCCGTATCAATACGGATTAGGATGGGATCTTAACACAGTTCCTGTGGGTAGTGACAGACATCCTAATACTTTTGCCAACACATTAATCAGTGCAATCACACATTGGATCAGTACCCTGACATTGTTTGCTTGGAGCAGGACTGCTAAAACTCTTATGAGGCGACTGTTTGATTGTGTGAGACCCTCAGTAGGTTTTGTGAGTGTAGTTTGAGAATGGAGAAAAGGGTGGATGGCTTCAGATAATTTTTGTAGCAGTGTGTTTAATTGCCCATCATCTGGTGCCTGGTTTGCCTGCTGGACCATCCACACACACACACACACACACACACACACACACACACACACACAGACACACACACACACCCAGACAGGGAGCCGCATGTTCCACACACATCCACATGACTGAGCAGCCTTAGGGACTCGGGACGTCTGTGCCGGAGTAACACACACACACACAGACACACACACACACACACACACACCCCATATGGATCCTCACATCAATACACACGATGCTGAAGTGTCAGGAGGTCACGATGGACAAGGCTTACATGGCCTCTGAGGAGACCTGGTTTTGACCTTTGCTACTGTTCAAAGGTTTGAGGTCAAAGGTTAAAGTCCACAGGAATAGGAGTCCACGCTGAAGTCCAAAAATACGTCACACGACTCGGTGTAGAAGAACCTGTTCCACTGTTGAGCTGTGTGGAAGAAGCCCTCATAGCCAAGTCATGTGATCACATGTGTCCTGTGTCCGCGGGCTCCTGAGACGTCTCTGCCCCACCACATGGGGGGGGGGGGGCGGGGGGGTTTGAGGAGAGCTGAGTGGACGGTGTGGGAAGGGTGGATATGGCACACTTGAGTGAGTGACCAGAGACTGCAGGAGCGACAGGCTTTTCTCCACAGCTGTCCGCAGGACCTCTCACATCCATCTTCATTTATCACCCCTTCACTGAACTTTACTTGGAGACCCCATCTAAAGTTTTAGCCTGAGAAATAGGGCTGGCTTTGATTAGTTTACTGCACTTTAAGGAACATGCCTGGCCTGAGTTCATCGCCGGAGCAGCTCTGAAAATGATGCAGTGTTGAGCGTGGGGTGAAGGTTTCTCTCGGAGCGCATAGCCAGCTGACACCTGTCGTGATTCACTCTTGCTCTTCGGCCCGGTCGTGATCCCGGCGTACAAGGACACCGTCACAAAGCCGCCGCCTCCTCCTCCTCTTCCTCCTTCTCCTCCAGCGAAGACGGCATCTGAACTGTGCCTGTTCAGCAGGTCCACACCACTCAACTTCAAGGACAGACGTTTTCTTTTCTTTTTTTGAAGACTGCTGTTGTGTTTCTTTTCTGTCTTCCAGGCAGCGCTGCCACCGTCGACTTAAAGGCACCTAATCCTAACCCTAACCCTAACCCTAGTGCCTTCCAGGCAGCACTGCCTTGAGGACAACGTTGGGGGAAGAAACAGTGTGAGCGCGAGGTCTTGTGCACAACTGGACTTTTCTTGTCCCCAGCAGCGGACATTATTTTGGATGAGGGGGTGATCTCTCTCTCTCTCTCTCTCCCCCTCCACACACTCACCTAATGAGCTACAGTAATTAAATATTCCTGTCTTAAATATCCTGTCTCCGTAGAAATATTGTGTACTAATTTAAAATGATAACATTTATTATGTTTTAAACCCAAATGGCATTAGGCAGTGAGTTTTAGCAAAGATGATAAAAAGGTAGGGATCAATATTCACCAAACAGTGGAACTCCATTGCCTTCATCATTTATGCTTTCGTCCCCAGCTGATAAAGCACTTCTGTCTGAAACTTGCGGCTTTTGATATATTCATAACTGGCAATTAATTGTGGCTTCTGAAAATAAAAGTACCACATTTGTTTCAACCATTCACTCAACTCTGGCAAAGTTAAAACCAAATGTTTTAATGGCAGTTCTTCTAGAACTGGAGTTGTTCACCTCTGATAACAGCATAGCCCTCTCCGCTTGATACCTAGAGCTCCCCCAGTTTAATGTGACCTCGTAAAGCCCAATCTCCCTGACCCCCCCCCCCCCCCCCCACCCCCCTCCAGACCCTGCACTGGATATCTCCCATCTACAGTATCTCTGGAGCACTGTCTTCTCATCAGAAATAATGTGGAATATGGAATATGGCCATGTTTCAAATCACACAGCCCTGGAACAGGCAGAAACTGATGATTCAATGATTCCATTATTAAACATTTTTGATAAAGTACATGGCACAGCTGGGATGTAGGCTGTCAGTATTCTGATCACTGCTCAACCCTTTACTAAAATGTACTCTCGTGTGAGTCACAAGTACTTCATAAGTGTTTTTCTGTCCTCATCTGTCAGCTTTTTTTGCTTGATCAGCCAATAGGATTTGGACGAGCACGGCATTGTCTTTTTCAGGCTGAAATATATTTGCCTGCATTTGTGCCCATGCCAGTGATACAGTATCTGTGCCCATGCCAGTGCTACAGTATCTGCATTTGTACCCATGCCAGTGATTCAGTATCTGCATTTGTGCCCATGTCAGTGATTCAGTATCTGCATTTGTGCCCATGTCAGTGATTCAGTATCTGCATTTGTGCCCATGTCAGTGATTCAGTATCTGCATTTGTGCCCATGTCAGTGGTGGAGTGTTGAACATGACGTGAGAGTTTTGTACCAAACCCCTCTCTTGCTCTTCTTCAACATGCTGGCCGGCTGCCATGTGCGGTGAGCTTGACCCTTGACCCCACTGCAGGCGTCTGCTGTGTATCGCTGCTCCTGGGCACTACAGAGAGGCCTCTGACTCGGCCATTAATAAAAAATGGTGTGTAGGAGCGTTGGAGGCTCAGCTGTTACCCAGGTCCAGTCTAAACCGCCCGCAGCCTGACCAGCTTAATGGAGAGGTGTTGCCTCAGAAGAGGAAGAGGAGGAGGAGGAGGTGGAGGAGGAGGAGGAAGAGGAGGTGACAGCTGGAAGAAGAAGACAGGCATCTGCTGCGGTGCAGAAGGATACACGGCAATCCCCTGCCTCATGCTCACACACACACACACACACACACACACACACACACACACAATCCACCAGCTCTTTTGTGAGTCCAGGGCTCATGCTCTGGCTTAGACTCCATCGAAAGCATGATCACGTGCACACACACACACACGCGCACACAGACACACACACGCGCACACAGACACACACACACACACACCTACACACACACACACACACACATCCAAACATGCATCTATGCGTGGCACAGCATCCCTTGGGATGAGGCCCAATTAGAGGTAGAGCAGCTCTCTAATCTGTCACGTAAGAGACGCTCACATTTCTTATTTATTTGCCCATTTGTTTCTCCATGTGTGATGGTAAGAGAGCAAGTTTAAAGTATCCTAGTCAAGACACTACACTTCTTTTGGGGAACAGAGCAGACACTCACACACACATAATTAAGGGGCATATTCATGTGAATTTATCATTCAGAAACCCATCTCAGCTACAAGTCAACAACAGTCTCTCAACACTCTCAACTAAACCCTTGAATGTGTCAATGTGAGATATCTGATGGTGATCACATGGGGCCTTGCCACAAAGATGGCTTAGGTTGAGGGGGTTCTTGTAAACATTCTTATCTCTGCTAAATACCAGTTGGTTAAAGAATCACTAGCAAATGCATCTTGTGATTTTCCAAAGGTGTGTGTTAAGGGTATAAGAATTGACTTCACCCAGATGTGTGGCCTACAGGTATTCACATCTTAATAAGAAAAACAAACAAACAAACAAATCAATAAGAAAACAGAAGTTTGAAGTCTGTAGGGCATCACAGAGCACTTTAGCTTCAGATGCCATAAAACCACCTTGTGCTCAGCTCCCCTGTTCATCCCCACGGTAGCACCACCCAAATCACCATGCTGATCATCCCCACGGTGGCACCACCCAAATCTCCAGCACTGCTGATCAGCCCCATAGTGGCACCACCCAAATCACCATGCTGATCAGCCCCATAGTGGCACCACCCAAATCTCCAGCACTGCTGTTCAGCCCCATAGTGGCACCACCCAAATCTCCAGCACTGCTGCTCAGCCCCATAGTGGCACCACCCAAATCACCATGCTGATCAGCCCCATAGTGGCACCACCCAAATCACCATGCTGATCAGCCCCACGGTGGCACCACCCAAATCACCATGCTGATCAGCCCCATAGTGACACCACCCAAATCACCATGCTGATCAGCCCCATATTGGCACCACCCAAATCTCCAGCACTGCAGCACAGCCCCATAGTGGCATCACCCAAATCTCCAGCACTGCAGCACAGCCCCATAGTGGCACCACCCAAATCTCCAGCACTGCCCCATAGTGGCACCACCCAAATCTCCAGCACTGCTGCTCAGCCCCATGCATGGTGGCACCACCCAAATCAAACAGGACACATCTTCTATTTTTGCTTTTATCGGGACAGGACACCAAATAAGGCAGTGTGACTTAAAAGAGCAAATGCCATCCCTCTGACACATCTGCTCTGGGTCCGTGCCAGCTCTATATTGGATCCCAACAGGGCAGCGGGGATTGGGCTGGATTTCCTCATGTGGGGCAACAGCTGAGAACAGATGTCACCAATCGGAGAGAACGGCCGCGCCCGCAGAGCTGTCAGCTGCTATTAATAATTACAAGCACCGCCGCGGTCGTGAAGGACAACAACGACGCACTCGCTTATTTGTGTGATGAAGGATAAATGACAAAAGAGGAAATCATTATGACAAAAATCACCATGACAACCTCTCGTAACAATGATGCCGGCTCGGAAACAAATCCGATGTTATTTGGACCTGAAAATTAAAAAAAAAAAGGAAAACGAAATCCCATCTCTTATCGTTTCACTGGCGTGTGGCCATTTCAAATATTTGCTATCTCCCCCTCGGGCTCTGCCCAACACCTTCCACTTTCCCGATGCACAATGGCGGCGGTGATCGATAGATAGGCAGACTATTTCAGCTGGTGTCCCTCACCTGGAGAAGAGAAAAGCGGGGAGTCTACTGGAGCAGCATCCACTGGCCAGATAGCGTGGCCTGGACACCAATCAATCCATATCAGCACAGCCAGAGCGCCAGCAGGCTGGCCCGTCCACCGCTCTCCCAGGCGTGGAGGCAGCGAGACAGATATGTCCATTATCATTTAGCCCTTCCTCCGTGGAGCATCCCAAGGGTAAAGCTGGCGTACACAGACCCACACTGCAGAGCTGCTGATAGAGAATCGGGCTTGTTCACCGAGTAGCATCAACATAGAAACATAAACAATTGTCCAATGCTTGGGTACACTTGTTTAATGAGCATGCTGGTATGCTGGGGAGGGCCGTGTTCAGAAAAGCCTCGTAAGGTTCTCTTGAACGTGCTGCTCATTGGGAACGCCTGGAGCAGCGCTGCCTCAAACATGGGCCCAGTAAACAAGCTAATGATCGCTGGTGTCCAACTGTAACAGCCGTTATCGCACTGCCTATCAGCTGACTCTGGTATGCGACGTAAACACGGGACCAAAGCTGGTGTATTTGGCTGTTTTTGTTTGGTGTTGGAGCCAGGCTAGTTTCCGTTGCCTCATCTCCGTAGATTTCTTCTTTCAACTTTCTGGGCACAGGATGGAGGCAGATTGTGAGGAGGAGACCTGATTCCCTGCTACCTGATGGGGTGAGGTATGGTGGCCTGTGAGGGAAACTATTCAGATGATTAAGCATGGCCCATCCAGATGTAAAGGCATCTGCTCCCATTTCTGAAAATACAAGACTGAGTTTTTTTATTGCATAACACTGTTTTTTCTGCAATTCCTACAGTTTTCTCCTTCTGTTCAGTGGAAAATGAGAACGGCAATAAATTACAGTATATGTTCCTCTTCTACAGACACAATCACATATGGCAATTCATTTTCAGAGAGAGAGAGAGAGAGAGGCAGAGAGAAAGAGAATGAGAGACATTTTTACTTATGTCTTCTACACCATTTTATCTCTCTAATAGCAACTTGCGCAATATGGTTCATTTCATGTGTCTCATATTTGTGTTTTACAGTTTCCCACAATTCCAGATATTACGACAGAGGACACATCCTGTCTGAATTGCACGGCAGTGTGTAATACGCTATTGGAATGGTGTTCACTCAGCTGTGACCCGTGTATGTGTGTGTGTGTGTGTGTGTGTGTGTGTGTGTGTGTAAGCTGATGGCAGAATGTCCTGCAAAAGAAACTGTCCCCACACTGTCTGTCAGAAATGCATCTGACATCTCCTGCGTAAATGCCCAATCACAGAGCTTTATTGATATAATTCATTCATTCATTATATTAAGATGATTCTGAATGCCATATCACAGTGCTTTATAGATATAATTAATTCAGTATATTAGGATGATTCTAAAAGTAGAGACTATTCTGTTATATATAATGGTAACAAAAAGATACTTGCCCTATCGACAAATAAAAATCTGAATCTTGAAAAAATGTATTAGTGACCATACACACACACACACACACACACACACACACACACAATTCTAGAGAGAGAGAGAGAGACATTCATTGGAGGCCCAAGTATTTCCTCTCTGCAGGGCCTCATCCCAGCTTCAGGGTCGTTAGCTGGGGTCCCCTCATCGATGCCTTTTCTCCAGCTTCATGGGGGAGGGGGGGTCCCCTCATCGATGCCTTTTCTCCAGCTTCAGGGTCATGGGGGGAGGGGAGGGGGGGTCCCCTCATCGATGCCTCTTCCCTCTAATCCAGCACATCTCTGCTGCAGCGGCCCGCAGAATTGCGCTTGTATCTGGTGTCCTCTCCCCCCTGACCACAGCATAAGACCCCTCTAACTGACCACAGCATGAGACCTCTGTTCCTGACCACAACACAAGGGCTCTCGGTGTCAGGAGACGTTCTGATCCTAAAATCTCCTTGATACACAGCCTCATGCTAGGCATCTGCATCCTCAACCGCATGTGTACACACACACACACACACACACACACACACACAGACACACAGACACACATAGTACACATTTAAATAAACTATTATTTACACATTAACCAATACATAATGACTTTCAAGTGAAATGCTTTCTGTAATTGTAGCACAGTCAAAACTTCTATAAGACTTGATTACTGTAAAATTAAGATGAAGTACTCATAAGGATAAAAAAGATTTCTGTGTTTACTTGTGTAATGATCTTCTGTAATGATGATCTTCTATAATGACTATAATCACTTATGTTTCTCAGAGCTACATTATGTAGGTAATAACGCTGGGACATTAAATATGCCTCCCAATATAGAACAACACAACGCGGTCATATCAGGACAATGACCCTACAGTAAAAACCTGAGAAGCTCAAAATCTGTCCAAACACCACAGGACAGACTGGCCAAGACATATTACCCACAGGAAGCGTTTAAGACTTAATAAAGCAGAAGCTTTCACAGATTTAGACTGCTTTAATTGTGCAAACCATTAAACTGGGGGGATCAACTGCCTTCACTAATGACTGGCTCAGATGCTCGCCATGCAGCGCCACAAACTCATCAGCTGGGACACACTGGGAGGAAGTCATAGACGAGAGAGAGGGGGAGAGAGAGAGAGAGAGAGAGAGAGAGAGAGAGAAACAGACATAATCACCATTTTGATTAAAATGCTTTCGAACAGACTGAAAACATATCACTGTGACACACCCACACACAACTCATGAAGTCGTTCACCATTACCAGATTCGCCTCGAGTTAGTACACACTCACACACAACTCATGAAGTCGTTCACCACTACCAGATTAGCCTGGAGTCAGTACACACTCACACACAACTCATGAAGTCGTTCACTACCAAATTAGCCTCGAGTTAGTAGGCCGCCGTAATTGGAGAGGCAGGAGTGGCCTTGGGCTGTAAGAGCTACTGGTGATGAGTGAATGAGACCCAGATGATGCGTGTTGGCTCTGCCCTGGAGATACGGAGGGCTCGCTTTAGTTCCTCATGATCCGTGTTGGCTCTGCCCTGGAGATACGGAGGGCTCGCTTTAGTTCCTCATGATCTGTGTTGGCTCTGCCCTGGAGATACGGAGGGCTCGCTTTAGTTCCTCATGATCTGTGTTGGCTCTGCCCTGGAGATACGGAGGGCTCGCTTTAGTTCCTCATGATGCGTGTTGGCTCTGCCCTGGAGATACGGAGGGCTCGCTTTAGTTCCTCATGATGCGTGTTGGCTCTGCCCTGGAGATACGGAGGGCTCGCTTTAGTTCCTCATGATCTTTCCTTGGGAGCCAAGGTCACCTGGCTCATCTACAAAGCGCTGTGTCTAATTAAGGTGATATTTCGATATTTGTTTACCAAAGGCAGCTGTACACCTTTAGACTATGAATGGGTGGCTCTCTTCAGAAGACTGAAAATAACATGCAGGCTATTTTCCTAGCTGGTATTTAAAGGCCATGGATGGAACCTGCAGAATGGGTGCTGTCATACCTTTTGTGTGTGTGCGTGTGTGTGTGTTGGTGTGTGTGTGTGTGTGTGTGTGGGGGGGGGGGGGGGGGGCAGAGGAAATGCCATTCCACTGTGATGTTTTTTCAATCCCTCATTTCAAAGACAAATATGTTTGCCCTCTGTTTTGAACTGAATGTAATGACATGTAAACAAGTAACACGGGCCAGAATCAGGAGGCGTTTGTGTTTCACTCGTAGGGCCAGGCTCTTGCTTGTGATCGGCCATTCCCCCACAAGGACTTCTGACAGATAGGAAACAAAACAGGTCCAGAGGAACCGGATGGGGAATCCTCGCAGCCATGCAGAACTACTCTCCCACAGTTCCATGTGTGTAGCGTTAAAGTGACTTTTCTGCCTTCCTCTCTTGTAGTCAATAGGACAGATCTGATCAATAACTCTCTCTCGGGGGTCTGTTACTGGTTGTTCCTCCTGATCAATGCAGACGCTGATCACTGGCCATCTGAGTGATAGCAGGATCTCTGCAGCGCCTTCTAATCAGCCCGAGATATCCTGCGCAAACCACAACGGAGCTAAACATGGCGTGTAGGCCTTACAAGATAACTCCCAAGGTTACAGTGAGCCGAGGGCTGGACAGGGGTGACAAAGTTTTTCTTTGTGTGATTGTCTATATTAAAGTGATATTCACAGAGTGGAAATGGCTGCGACGGTTATGAATGGTATGAATCTTGTATGGAGGACAGTTACATAACGTAATGGCGGCACCACCAACGCTTAAGGAGGTGAAGTCTCAGGCTTTTGCATTTTAAGTAATTCTAAGGAGGCCATTATTATTTTGTGCCGACTTTACCTGAGACTGTAATATCTGCGATTAAAAGTGAAATAGCGGGAAAATCGACTCATCTCAGGAAGGTCAAGGAACTCCTTTCTCTGTGCATCAATTTGTGTCTCCCCCAAGGACTCTCCAACTCTTTGGGAAGTTATTGGATTCTGCAGATAATGTGAGGGAGTCCCTGCGCTGGAATCTGCTCTTTTCAGCGGACACCTCCAATGGCCTCTTGTTTCACTTAGTTAATTACGGCCACGGGACGAATCCGAATCTGAATTATTCACACGACTTATTAAATGACAAAGGTGTCCATAGATATTGAAAAGATTTTCCCTTTCAGAGGCAGAACTCATGTTAGCCATAAATCAATTGAAGTGGAATTACTTGGGTGTTTAGAAATGTACCACATCAGCATTTTTGGGGCTTCGGAGAAGTCTTTTAAACACTTCTCATTCATGCAGTCCTATCTCATCAAAATGCAACAGTGATATTACGCCTCTGTGTGAAATATTCATTTGCAGGACAAAAGAAAAAATGAAATTAGATAATTGAATAGTCCAGGACCCAGATACAATCTGATTGTGATTTGTGCTCTGAAAGGTATATACTGTAAGAGCCTTCGAGAAACAGAATCAGCAGCCCAACCAATGAGCTCTTTTTTTAAAAAGCACCATGATGACAGTGCTATAGGCTGCACCAGCTCTTTTTAAAAAAAATCACTATGATGACAGTGCTTTATAGGCTGCCCATAGAGACTCCAGAGAGAATGATAACATGCAAAAGCAGCATGATGACAGTGTTATGGGCTGAGAGTCGACTCTCAAATCAAGCTGCAGAATCGCCAGAGCATTTGGCAGTGTTGATATTGGCAATTTTCAAGGAACTTTGCATCAAATAATATAGGTGATACAATATTCTTCATATTACGATGAAGGACACTTCACACGTTGGTATCAACAGGAGGGAAGAGGGATGTCATCATGAGAGGGTTCAGAGTGAGCTAGTGCAGCGTGTTGTTATTTATATGGCCAATTCCACCGGGGCACGTGAGAGGGAACGAGGCCACAGCCTGCCATGTCTTCAAGATGCACAGATGGCAATTATCTCCAGCACCAGTGAAAAAAAGGTTAGTGTTGGAGCATGACGAGGAAGTTGGGAACTAAACAACCAAATAACTCATCTCACTGAGGGAAGAAAACAGATAAATACATAAACACATAAATAAATACAAATCAACCAAACAACTGTTCAATGATTCTACGATGTGCACTGTCTCTTGTTGTGTTTCGATATAAGGCACTGCGACTGAGGAGCAGCTACAGCAACATGTTTCTGTCCATCTTCACCTGTAACAAATCTCAGTCCTCACCTGTAATTAATCTCAGTCCTCACCTGTAACAAATCTCAGTCCTCACCTGTAATTAATCTCAGTCCTCACCTGTAACAAATCTCAGTCTTCACCTGTAATTAATCTCAGTCTTCACCTGTTACAAATCTCAGTCTTCACCTGTAATTAATCTCAGTCTTCACCTACAGTACAGTGTTACATATCTCAGTCTGCACCTGCAACAAATCTCAGTCCTCACCTGTAATTAATCTCAGGCCTCACCTGTAACAAAGCTCAGTCTTCACCTATAACAAATCTCAGTCTTCACCTATGACACATCTCAGGCTTTGTCTTTGACAAATCTCAGAGACAATCCATCCCAAGCAAAGAGAGTTTTGCCAAAGAAATCACATACACAATGTGAAATAAGCTACTTCATGGCATGTTGCAGTCTGGAGAATGCTGCTCACATCAGTGAAAAGTTGACTAAAATTCCAGTCCACTTTGTATGGATATCTTTTTAAAAATAATAATTTTATCAGCAGCGCAGGGGTTTAGAGACGTCTGTAACACACATTTGGTAAATGCTTCGGGCATTTTACGTAAGACTACAACTTTTCTGCTAGTGTTGTTTTATGATCAATAATAAATGTCCATGGGACTTCCTGAATCCATCCGATGTGTCCCAGGAGAAGTCACTCAACTCCTACCCTCCCTCATGAGGACGGTGCTACTGTTTTGCGGACCGTACCAACTAGTGAGTGAAGGGGGTAGTGTTTATATGTACCGAGGGCTGGGACAAGAGCGCCGCAACTAATAACTTCAGCACCTGGACAGCTACCCGCCTGAGAGCGCAGCATTTCACAAGCGACGTCGTCATGGCTTGAAATACGCCTCGCGTTTTCCGTTAGTTGTCGTCAAATGCTACGTGTTGCGTGAGAGTATCCGCGGAGCCGCTTTACTCCGACGCAAAGTAGAGAAGAGGAGCGACGGCAGCGTCTCCAGTCGCCAGTGCACATAGCGCCGTACAGAGCGGGACTCCGCTACTCCCCTCGCCTGTCTGCAGGGACAGTGCAGTCAGTGTTGGAGAGCGTTGGCACACGGAGAAATACCGGTGAAGAGACAGTTTATCGGCGTTGTGTTTTCGGTCGGCAGAGTGAAGCCAAGATGCCGCGACTTCCTGGACCGAGGTTAACGCTATTGCTGTGGATTTTCGGCCGTTTCAGCAGCTTTGATGCAGCCCTTCCATCACCCCGTAAGTTACAGTAGATATCGTGCCTTGTGCTTCATCTCACGAATAGGGCAGTGCAAGACATCGAATGTCATGGTATTCTTTACAGACAGTTTTGTGATGGTTCCTAGGGCTGTGCAACTCAAGACGTTTAATGTGATTGTGAACACAGACACGGACCCCGAAACATGTAAACAAGTATCCGATAATTGCATGTCACTTGTATCGCACATATTTGAATATGTGGTGCGAGAAGTGTACTTTGTTTCTTGTCGGGGGAAGTGTTAGGAGACACCAGAAACAAGTGCATTACGACTTAACAGCTGCCAGTCGATCCACTTTCCGCCAAACACTCGGTGTGATGCTTGGCTATGGCCGGCGAGGGGGTTTGACAGTTTTTGGAAATTGGAGACGTTTAGTCGTCACTGGCCTCTGGCTGGGTCATGTCCTGAGTGGACGTGTTGAGGATGCGGCCTCATTAATCACGGAGTCGGCTGTGTCAGAGTCAGACGGCAGAGACAGCGAGGCTGGCAGAGCCAGGAGGGATCTCTCCGGGTTCGGTCCGCTCACATGCGGGAGCATGTCGGGTTGCACACAGCTGTCTTTAACAGGTGTTTCAATCAGCGGAATTTCCTTTAGTCATTAAGCATCCTGGCCAGCAAACTGGACTCTGGGGCTACGGATGATGTCATAATTTCTGAAATATTTTAGCTCATCCACGCAGACAGCTGTCACTGTTCCAGTGCCCGTTTGGTCGTCAAGGTTTGATAAATAATGCAGAGTCCACTTCAATAAACCGTTTTCAGCGCAACGTCATTTGTCTTGGGCCAATCACTAGATATGATAGCCTATGTACTAATTAGTTATAATAGTAAAAACGGATGAATATAACCCTTCACTGGATGCATACCATCAGGCTATTTATCTACTATTGGTATGTGTGTGTGTGTGTGTGTGTGTGTGTGTGTGTGTGTTTGTGTGTGTGTGTGTGTGCTGACAGTATTATAATATTCATATACGATATGTTTCTGGATCTTTGTCTGTTCCCTTGATTATTATCATTATGTCAATGTAATGTAACATCATTATAATGTGGTCATTATAGTGTGGTGGTAAATGGTTGCTGGATTATTAAGGTACCATAAGCCCGTTTATAACATTCATAGAAAATACACTATTATTACAGGCTAATGTTTCATGGCATTATGATTTTAGAGCGGTGCATTTTAGTGATGTTTGGTATTAATTTAGCCTGCATCATCTTATGTCTCATATTTTAATAGCATACTGATAGTCATGTCAATACTCATGCATTATAAGGCAGGGGATGACTGCCTGAAATGATGGCTCCAGATGCTGTTGTTCTACCGGCATTTCCTGCTGTGTCCCACATACATCGCACAGTGGAAATCACCTGAGCACTGACTGAAACACTGCAAGCCTTTCGGTGTCTACCACAAAATAATAAGATTAACTGCTAGGAATAGGCTAGTTGTCTGGTTTCAGGACCAAAATAAAAGTTGCCCTGTTTAACACGTGTGAATAAATTTGAAACAAGTTGTTAATTGTGACAAGTAGCCTATTATTCGTGATTCTTTTTGGATTTTACACTTATGCAATGGGTGTTTACGAGGCATCATTAAAAGCTGATAATTGAATTAATTCAACATATAGCCTAGGCTATAGTCTGTCTTCACCGAAGCCAACAACAGGCTTTAACATAGACGGGTGAGGATACGCACACATTCATTTGTCTGAATCTTAACCTACCACACGTGGACTTGAGATCTCTTCTCAATGAAGCTCAGTCAGTCCGTCAGTCAGTCAGTCAGTCATTCGGCTAGATCAGCCCGGGGAGCCTCATCCTCCGACGCTGTGAGGCTAACTGACAGCTCAGCAACCTGCTAGGACGCAAAGTTTTTTTAAGGGAATGTGAAAGTGTCACAGTCAATCCGCATCATCCGGCCCATTTCCAGGAGCCCCTGCCGAGGATTAGCGCTCGTCCACACATAAATTTGGATCTAAATAGACAGTGTTCAAATTCCACTTCGTCACTCGCCTCTCCATCACTGTAGCACAGTCGTACTGAATCAGTATTCACATTTCCCAGAGAACACGGAGGAAAGGGCGCTCAATTGAGTCTCCTATAAATGTTCGTTATATGGGTTGGTCGTGTATGGGCTTACCTTTTTAAAACAGCTGTCA
>NC_085012.1:1111539-1124039 GCF_963854185.1 Sardina pilchardus
CATAATATTTTATTTTGGAGTTTCGGATGTGAAGAGGGCCATCTGAGCCACACAAAAGACCAGACCACATACTCTTTCCGATCCTCAGAAAGTAGCTCCTGTGATGAATACAGCGGAAAATTATGTTTTTCGTTCAGCACCTTTTCATCCGGAGCCCGATGAGATTACCTTTGACGAGTGAATATTAGGTATTAAGTCCATTTCCAGAAAAGGCCGGCCCTGTGATTGGGCTTGCTCTGCCTATTATGGCCTTTTGATGGTCACAAATAACAACTGCTCCAAATGGTGTGACTTTCATTTACTGATTGCTCTCAGCTTGTAGTAATGGATTTAATAGCATGGTTTTGATAAGGAAGAGAGAGAGAGAGAGAGAGAGAGAGAGAGAGAGAGAGAGAGAGAGAGAGAGAGAGAGAGAGAGAGAGAGAGCGAGCAAGAGAGAGAGAGAGATGATGACACAGACACACAGATTGTGGTTTGATATTAAGCTATAGCCTATTTTATTTCCTGCATAGTAAGGGTCTCTGATTATCCACTCTGAGCTAAACTCACTGCACTCTGCCATGTTCCCAAGATCAAACCATAAGTCAAGTCAGAGGGGTTCTTTATCCAATGAATATTCATTCAGTGCAAATTTCAGGCATTCATCCAAGCAATCGCACATCCCGTCGCTTGCCCTGCAATTCTGAGCCATTTCAAGAGCGGCAACCCCCCCCCATCCCAGCCGCCATTCTGCAGCCCCCCCCCCACCCCAGCCGCCATTCTGCAGGCCTATTCTCACAAATCAAATAGAGCTCGGGTAATAAAACAAAAAGGCTTGGCTGTTTGTTTGGAGGAAGTACAACCCTCGCTGTGATTGGAACTGACTCTGTCCCCCCCCCCCCCCACCCCACCCCTCTCTACACACACATATTCTGTGCCCTGCCTCTCTACCCTGGTAGTGTCAGGCCGGGCATATACCCTGCCTCTCTACCCTGGTACAGTCGGGCCGGGCATATACCCTGCCTCTCTACCCTGGTAGTGTTGGGCCGGGCATATACCCTGCCTCTCTACCCTGGTAGTGTTGGGCCGGGCATATACCCTGCCTCTCTACCCTGGTAGTGTTGGGCCGGGCATATACCCTGCCTCTTTATCCTGGTAGTGTCGGCCCGGGCATATACCCTGCCTCTCTACCCTGGTAGTGTCCGGCCGGGCATAATACAGTACGTGCTTTTAACAACAGCTTTGCATCATGGCTGCCACGTCACTTGTGTTTGTTGCATCGGTCATTCAAGTCCTCATAAAATAGTGTGGCACGTACGTGAAATAAAATAGCATGGCACACGCGTACGTAAGATAAAATACCGTGGCATGTACATGAGCTGCAATATTCATTTTTATGTAAGGGCTGATAGTCCAGTTCATGACCATACCGTGGCACGTACGTGAGCTGCCTGCAATAGTCATTTTTATGTAAGGGCTGATAGTCCAGTTCATGACCATACATGAACACGCAAGGCCGGCGTTATTTACAACTGGTGTGGTTAGCACTGTGGTGTCCATGTAGAAGTGAAGCTCGTAAATGAAGGTCTCGTTCACAATGCAGCCAGTTGTGCACACCAACATGCGAACGCTTGGTCAAAAAGCAAGTAGATCCCTTAAAACACTTGCCACAGATGTCAGCTCTGTGCACAGAGACCACAGGTTAGTTTGTGTGTGTGTGTGTGTGTGTGTGTGTGTGTGTGTGTGTGTGTGTGTGTGGAGGGTGTTGGGCGTAGCTTGGGAGGGACGGGATGCTCAGTCTTGGCTAGAAGGGACGCCTCTATTTCAAGTCTTTAATGTCAGTCGCCACACTCAACTCTCCCCTCCGGTAAATGTCAACAGGGGAGTGTCGCAGAAGAACTGCAGGACCACAAAAAAACAAAAAACGCAGAGACCTCTGTATCCACATGTGTCAGTGCACAAAGCCTTCAGGAGGCGAGGAAAACAACAGGTTTGGTGGCGGTTGCTGCGGGGTAGAGTTGTGCTGTTAAACGCTTTGTTTTATGGGCTGAACCGTTTCACTGGGCTGTTTTTGCATAGCGGAGGCTTAGTCAGTCACAGGCTGTATAACAATGACACATTACTTCCTTCTCCTGACACGAGAAAGAGAGAGAGAGAGAGAGAGAGAGAGAGAGAGAGAGAGAGAGAGAGGGAAGGCATGAGAGAGAGAAAACAGAGAGAGAGAAAACAGAGGAGGAGAGAGTGACAGGCAGAGACAGAAAGAGAGGGAAAAAGAAAGAGAGTGAAGAAGAAAAATTGGAGGGACGGAGAGAGACAGACAGAAAATGGCAGGATGCCTGTAGACAAAAGAATGCATCTAAAAAAAAAACAACAGACATGTCTTTGCCTTAAAAAACCCTTTGTGATGACACTGAGCGATTTTCATTTTTCATTTTCTCCCTCTCCCCCTCCCTGCCGGTGCCGGAGCTGAATTTATTTATATGTGCTTACATCCTCTTTACCCCTGTGGTGCCACACTGGAAAAAAAGCACACAAGCGCAACACACAGACGCCCCTTCGCCCAATCGGCAGCTTTGACTCGTCTCAGCCGGGCCCCAGGCCTCCCACAGCTGTAGCTGTGATAGCTACTAATGGCTTCATCTCCGCTAGCCTGTCTGGCGCTGGGGTGGCTATCCATTAGCTTAGTGACTAATTTGCTAACAAGTACTCTCTCGCCCCGACCCTGGGCTGCCCTGGGGTGTGTGTGGGTGGGTGGGTGAGTGAGTGGTGGTGGTGATGGTGGTGGTGGTGTGTGTGTGTGTGTGTGTGTGTGTGTGTGTGTGTGTGTGTGTGTGTGTGTGTGTCTGTGAGTGTGTGTGTGGGCAGGGGCGGTGACCTGTTTCAAGCAGAACCTTCTTGACCCTTGTTGATGTATCTATGATTGGGAGTTGCACAGGGTGCGAAAAGTGCAAGCAAGTGAGAGGGAGAGAGGGAGAGAGAGAGAGATAGAGAGAGAGGGAGAGAAAGAGGGGGAGAGAGAGAGACTGAGAATGAGAGAGAGAGAGGGAGAGAAAGAGAGGGAGAGAGAGAGAGAGATGCTGAGAATGAGGGTGAGAGAGTGAGAGAGAGACTGAGAGGGAGAGAAAGAGAGGGAGAGAGAGAGAGCGAGCGTTGCAGCAGCATGGGTGGCTTTGGCTGAAGCACTAAGCCTAATGGGAGGGGCAGAGGTTTGTTCACCGCCTGGCAGGCCAGAGAGAGCTGGCGCTGCCCTAAGAGGCTAGCGGGAGCGTGGCACGGGCAAACCCTCGCCTGCCCCACTCGCTTTCAGCTTTCTCGGCTTAGCCCGCTAATCTAGAGAGCCTATTAGCGATGCGAAGCTTTTGACAGGCCTTCAGTAGACCAGGCGGCCACGCATGACCTGCCCGTGACCAGATGCCTCCGCCCGGCCAGAGAAGCGCAGGTGTGCCAGCGATCGCGCCCCTCGATGTGCCGCGGCAAGCAGCGTCGCTCCAAGACTGTGATGAGCGCTGCCATTAGCATTAAGCAGCCTGCTTAGCGCTAGCTGGACGGCCGGCTAATTATTAGCATGATGTGTTTTAGCGGTGCAGAGCTCCAGCCTGAAGAGCTGTGGTGTGTGCTGTGTGGGGATTGCTGGACACTGACTTCCCTGTTTCAGAGGCATTTTTTTCTGGGAATGCTGTTGTCTTTTCTCTTCTGTTTTTTTTATCAGCTGTGGACTCCGATGGCCCTCTCTGGGGCTGCTTGCACTGCTGCCAGCTAGCGTGAGCTTTCTCTACCTTTCATGTGGAGCTGCCACTCTCTAGTGGTGTGTGAGAAGGCAGTGTGTGTGTGTGTGTGTGTGTGTGTGTGTGTGTGTGTGTGTGTGTGTGAGAAGGCAGTATGCGACACGTTCCCAGAGGGTTGAGATCCCAGGGAGACACTCTTCTGTTCTGTGTCTGTCATCTTAATTCCTACTGTTGGTTTTTGTTGCTTTAATAGGGCTCCAGTTCGATCAGCTATCCGTTTGCTTTTAAGGTCTTTTTTCCCTGTTCCTACCTCCTCACTCAAGCAAAACACAATAAATTAGCAGAGAAACGCCTGTAGCATCTTCAGCCTGGTACACAAGTTGCTCACCTCCTCTCTGAATATGACTTGTTAGGTTATGCAGTGAGTTTAGTCTTTACTGTGAGCGAGAGGAGCTATTTTTCGCCCTTTGTTTAGAATTCGTCAGTGTTTGACACTTGACATCCTAAGAGCTCAGCTGTCAGTCAGACGCTTTTATCTGTTCTTCAGCGTCGACTGATGAAGAGCCTTCTCATAGATGTTATCGACTAGCACAGAGAGCAACAGACACAAACAAGTGGCATCTTCTTAAATTAAATAATCAATACTGTAGAACTGTTCAAGCAATGCTATTTTGGTGTGACACAAACAAGATAATTGTATAGTTTAGTGCTGCCATGTTCTTATTATTTTTTTTGCCAGAAGAAGACCCGTTTTCTTATTCAAGTTAGTCCATGTTATTTTAGGGACTTGGCTCCTGCTCTTCACTATCTTCTCTATTTTTTGGGCTTGTTTGTTTTTAGTACGATAGCTAGTTTGAATTTCTTGAATTTCCCCTTGGGGATCAATAAAGTATCTATCTATCTATCTATCTAGTTGAGAATGACAGGATATGAGCTGGACAGAGAGATGGGGGGGATCAGGAATCATGCCTGGTTGCCATGGCCACTCGTCCCATCTGCCGTATGATATACTGTACAGTAGGTCTACAGTGTATCTGCAGAGGGTGTATCTCCTCTTCTGGCTCTTCACTGCACATTCATAGTAGTGGTTGATTACGCGCATGTGTGATGCAATTACTCCAACACAGATGTGAGTCTTACTACTGACTCTGCTACCACCAGTTGTAGTTCCCCCTGGTCAGTACTTGCAGTATGCACTAATTTGAATGTGCCTGAGACCTGTGTTGCTTTGGACTAGCTAGTAGTCATATACACTGTGGTTGGTCTCATTCCAGAGCAGTCAAGAGAATAGCTGAAATGAGCAGAGTAATTAGCACCCTAAAGGGATGGGGATGATACAGGTTTTCTGATTAAGCAAGACTAGATTGAGAGGAATGATTCAATTGCGTTGATTATTGCATGCCATCTTATAATGGCGGTGACATTAGCGCATGTTTTCAGGCATGTTTTTAGGTATATGGATCTAGAGCTCTGCTTTAACCTTGTGGAATTACTCTGCTGAGAAACCAGCAGCAGTCCAGAGATGTGAAATGCAATTAATCAGAAACATTACACCTGGCTGAAAATAACTAATACAGTAACTAATTAACTATTCTTTTTTGGGGGGGAAGTTAATAAAGTCTGTTATTCAAATGAGATCTTCAGCCCATGTCATTTCAATCTATTCTGTGCCTGCGGCTCCATAATTATGTTTGGCCTGCATGCTTACAGGTAGGGCTCATCAAAATTAATAAATGCAGTGTTGAATATGTACACATTCAGTCGAAGGTTATCTTCAATTCATCAAGAGTGCACCAGGATGTTCAGTTGGGGAAAAAAATCCATTTTTGAAATTAGAAAATTAAATGTGTTCCTTAATAAAAAACCCTGAAGGCAGCAAGAGTGTTACCATAGCGGTCGTATTTCAGCCGTCCTGCTATATGTTTCCACTGTGACCCTGTAACGTTTGGAGCAGCAGACTCCATTTTGATTTAATCTGCTGCATTTACATCCCCTTACTCCTCTGTGCATGTCGATACTCTCTTAAGAATGTGGCATTTGTACCTAACTACACGCTCCGTAATAGTTCCCGAGCAGCGAAAAAGGCAATTACTTAGAGGCCAGATTCATCAGGCCCTGCGCTGATATGTTCATTTGACTGCTTGTGCTCCTGGCTGCCACTCGGCTTCTTAATTGCGTCACTGTTTGGTCGATCTCTACTCGTCTACTCCGTGTTTTTTTTATGCTGCGCGCGATCCGTAATGAACGCTTCGTGCAGACTCCCTCCTCCAAGGGAGCTCTCCGCGTCCTCGGCAGCATTAAAAATGGAGCCTTTTTTGGGCAGGAGTGAGTGTGTGTGTGTGTGTGTGTGTGTGTGTGTGTGTGTGTGTGTGTGTGTGTGAAGACTCTTCCCCTCGGCCCTCTCTGCCCTCCCCTGTGTCCCCCCCCTGCAGGGCAGCTGTCTTGCTCTGGTCCAGTGACAGACAAAGAGGCGGTTTGTTCCCATTAGTTGGATCCGGGGAACCCTCTTCATCTGTTTTTTTCCCCTCCTACCTGTCACAGTGCCTGGGGTGGTGACAGTGACACACACACACCCTGCTTTGGTGCAAATGTCAGGTTAGTGTTTTGAATTAGAACCACAAATTCCCCTTTAAAGTCACAGATTTCAGTCAACCTTTGCCTGTGATGGAGCTCCATTTGAATCAGTCCTCCAACTTGCATTCATTAAGCTTTAGTCATGCAAGTGATATGTGGGAATAGTGATATATCATATAGTGAGATATAAAGTAACTGCATGGGCCCTGCCTTTCACCGTGGCAATCTGAAACGCATTTTAAGACATGCCAGTCCACATTCACTAATGTAATGGCATGATTTACATTACACATCCTATCTTCTGAAACATCTGTCATTTCCTTTTGCACCCCGCGCCCAGCATTCGATCACAAAATCACACCATTACAGTAAATTAGCGAATGTGGACTGGACAACCCTTGCATGTCTTTAAACTGTGCACCTCTGACCAGACGTTTCAGAAGATAGGACGTGTAATCTAAATCACGCCATTACATTAGTGAATGTGGACTGGCATGTCTTAAAATGCGTTTCAGATCGCCAAGATAGGGCCACATGACACCTGTATATTATGCAGCCGTTGACATCAGATGAGGATGAAGAGTGGGCATTACATCATGGTGTAGCATAAGCACAGTGCACAGTCCTGTCTAGTCTCAGAAGTCATAACAGATGATGTAGCTGATGGTAAACATTTGAGAACACCTCCTGCAAGAACTACAACACAAGACACACATCCCATCTGCTAGCACTCATGCAGTGAGTTGTTGGGTGTTGGCCAATTCCCAGGATTGGTGTCAGTAGACAACACATGGGTCTAACTGTACTGGAGAATACAGTACCTCTGGAGTGTCCTCGCTCTGGTGTTCAGCATGTAGCAGGCACAGTGTGTTTGAATGCGCAGCCTCCAAAACAAACGTGATAAAACACCCTGCTCTGTCTCCCCTCTCTCCTGCTCACCGAGTCTTACCCCTGGTGCATTCCACTTCAGACGTGTCAGCAAGTAGCATAGCTTTTTTTTTTGAACAGCTACATCTAGGTCAGATTTTGAGCTCTGTTGTCTTATTCTTGCTCTGAAACAAGCAGCATAAATATTTACTGACAGTATTACGCTTTCAAGCGCTGCTTTGGTTTTAAGGCTGTAGGCCAGCCACTGATCTCTGACGCTTCAACTCACAGCTTAACCAGCGCTTGTTTTCAAGCAGTCTGTTGGAGTACTGAGCTCCTCATTGATTACATAGGCAGTCGTACGTTCATAGCTTTTTGAAATTAGTAAAAGGGGACAAGTCACTCTTGCATGAAACCCAGCATCACTGCTGTGATCAATTGTTGATCAAACTGATAAAGCCGTAGTTGTTTTGGGCCAAACGCATGCCTCAAGGTAGGGCTGCCTCTGAATAATGAATTGAGTTTGTTGTGGCAGAACAGTATTGACTTCAGTCCATTATGCAGCTCTTTCCTGCATTTCTTTTTAATGGAGGCCAAAGGTCAGAGCGAGCTGTTAGTAGTGAAGTTGACGGAATTATTTATCCGTTCAGGTGGGGGCTCTTACCTCCCACTGTACTCCTACACATTCTTGGCTTCACTAACTTCATAACTAAGACTACAGTATTTCATGAACTTGAAACCTCACGAGTGCAAAACACAAGCAACAAACCATAATTAAATTCTGGCATTCTCCCGGAATCCAGGCTTAAGCACGGCTGTTTAAAAATTGAAATGGATAGTTAGGCCTATATATATATAAAGGCTTTTATATTAACTTGGGAATTTGCTATACGTTTAGACACAGATCATTTGTTTGCTCTAAGCCCTGTAAATGTCACGTATGATGTGGTTTAACCTGCTTCAGTCTCTCAACAGTCTCTCTTTTTGCCAGGCTCCTTCTGGCAGGGGGACTACCAATGGAAACTAGCCTTTTGACTAAAATTGGGTGCATTTACATTTTCCGTGTAAAATGTCAATTAATGTACCCTGTCCCTCTATAACAAATAAAGGTAATAATAATAATAATAATAATAATGATAATAACACTAAGGTGTGAATGCACACAGCCCCATTGTCTATCAGTGCTGGGCTCTGCTCCATTTAAATGGATGTCTCGGCCCCTGTGAACTGGCGCTGTCATGTCAGTAGCTGCAGACAGGCTCCGGCAGAGAGGGATCTCCAGGCGAGTCGATGGAAGCCGTCGGAATGCCATTAGAATGCAGCCTGTCTGCAGCGCAGTTCTAGAACACAGGGCGAGGGTTCTGCGAGGTTGAGGAAGGGCTGGCGTCATTCTGGGCCCTCTCAGCGCTGCGCCGAGTAATTAATCATTTCACATGCGATCCATTATCTGAGAACATAATTACTCCACCTCTTCAAAGTACGAGAGGTGCTGCCTTCTGAGAGAAGCTGCAATTACAACATATTTGTTTATGACAAAATGAAGGCAACAAGCTTTCATGCCAGCGCCAGCTTTTCATCTTCACTGGCTCCTTAAAAGTAAACTTTGCTGTGACATATCCAAGACAAGACTGCTCCATGCTTCTGCCATCTCACTGCTTTGATGTTGCAGCAGCGAGATACACACACACACACACACACACACACACATATGCCTGTACTCACGCACACACATGCAAGAGCGTGAAGAAGAGAGACAAGCACACACACACACAGATAGATAGAGAGAGGGAAAGAGAGAGAGAGTGGGAGAGACATGAACACACACACAGACAGACACAGACACACACACAAATTCAGACACATACCGTAAGAAAAAAGCTGCTTCCTTTGTAGACCATTTTGTTTGTGCAATCAGTAGGTTTGCATGCTTTTTTAACTACCACAGAAGAAATGTCCAATGTCTGGTGTTAACGCTGATGACAGCCACACAGTGTTAGTCCTGATGGTTCCTCTGCCTCTCCCAATACAGCACACACACTCTCTCACACACACACACACACACACACACACACACATACGTCCAATACAGCATCAAGCGCCTTTTAACCGCGTGAAGGACCAGGTGATGGATCTCCTTTGAAATGCCCTCAGTATTTGTATTCAATAAACATCAGATCTCAGGCTCAGCTCAATATTCACAGCAATTTGCCCCTTTTATTGGAATCACACTAGAGCCCAAATATTTTGGCACACAGCAGAAAATTGCAGCCGTGCTTTATTACTGATGGGCGCACCTCGGTGAAATTGTGTGAGAATTGAGATTGCGTTGTTATTAAGAGCATTTGTTACCCCCATGATTTCGTTATTAGAGATAAATGACTTAAAGGACGGCCTGTGCTCCGTTCCCCTGCAAGTTGTTAATTGCGAACATTGAACTCAAACAGCATTGGGTTTGACAGACAACTCCAATACTGTTAGGGTTTAAACAAGAGCAGATGACTGCTGTTACTTTTGTTCTTTTTATTTGCTGTCATTTAGTGTAATTTCTGGCTTCCAGAGATGTGGAGCTATGCGGATGTAGCTTCAATAGGACCTGTGCAGTGCAGTATGTGGATCTGTTTAGTCTCCTTTGAGGATGCTGCTTCAATAGGACCTGTGCAGTGCAGTATGTGGACCTGTTTAGTCTCCTTTGGGGCTCTTTTGCATCCTTTCTGCAGGGCTGTTTGGTTTTGGCTGTTTTCACTGTGTGTGTGGGTGTGCTCAAGCGTGTGTTTGTGTGTTTGCGTTTGCATACATGCATGTGTGTGTGTGTGCATGTGTGCATGTGTGCATGTGTGTGAGGTCCACCATTGAGACAGCTGTGCTCCGCTGTTGAACCCCGGCAGGTGCAACTGCCTAAATGGAGTCCTGTTGTTAACAGGTTGGTCCCAGTGTCCACACTCTGCTGTGGTGGGGTCAGACAGAGAGCCCAGAGACACACTCTCTCTCTCTCTCTCTCTCTCTCTCTCTATCTCTCTATCTCTCTCTCTCTCTCTATCTCTCTCTCTCTCTCTCACTCTCACTCTCTGTCTCTCTCTCTCTCTCTCACTCTCTGTCTCTCTCTATCTCTCTCTCTCTCTCTCTCTCTCTCTCTCTCTCTGTCCACACGCTGCTGTGGTGGGGTCAGACAGAGAGCCGAGGGGCCCGCATGGACACACTCTCTCTCTCTCTCTCTCTCTATCTCTCTCTCTCTCTCTCTCACTCTATCTCTCTCACTCTCTATCTCTCTCTCTCTCTATCTCTCTCTCTCTCTCTCTCTCTCTCTCTCTCTCTCTCTCTCTCTGCTGTGGTGGGGTCAGACAGAGAGCCGAGGGCCCCGCATGGACACTTCCTTTCACCTCTGTCTTACTTCCTCTCCACCTCCTCTCACCCTCTTTCTTGCCATTTCTCTCTTGTGACTTTCTGATTGCTGTTGAAGGATCTTCCTTTTCTCTCTCTCTCTCCCTCTCTCCCTCTTTCCCTCACTGTTGTTGACTCTCACTCATTCTGTCTGTGTCTCTCTCTCTCTCAGTGCTCTTGTTGACTCTCTCGTTCTCTCTCTCTGTCTCTTGTTCTCTCCATCTATGTTGTGATAATTCTGCTCCTCCTCATTCTCTCTGTCCATCTATTGCGTTTGTCCATCTTCCTTCCCTGTTGCTGTGCAGTGGTGGTGGTGGTGTGTGTGTGTGTGCGTGTGCGTGTGTGTAATAGGGGCTTTCTAACTGACGGTCACTGGGGGAGTTGTGGGGATGGAGAAATGTATGTCAGAGTCCAAGCTTCTCTCCAGTGTGGTCATGTGGGTCGGCCTGAGAAGCAATCAGCCCCCCCTGCCCCCCCCCCAACACACACACACACACACACACACACATCTAATCCTGCCCAGTGGAAGCCTACTGGGTCATTAGGGCCAGAGCTGGAGTGGGTGAGAGTACTTCACCACACAGCACATGCAGAACACAGAATACACAGGACTCTGTGCTGGAGATATCCATCACAAGCAGCACACTGACTGGTGCCTGGAGGCGTCCGTATACTGCAATGTACTGTGTGTATAAGCACAACACAGCAGTAGCCTGGAGGTGTCCGTATACTGCACTGTACTGTGTGTATAAGCACAACACAGTAGTGGGGCCATTTAGCTTATTTACATATTCTTGTACATCTGTGTGAGTCTCCATCCACTGTGCTGTGCGAGTTAAAAATGGACATTCTCCTGATGGAGGGGGGAGTTCTGATCAGCTGTGGGATCAAAGCGTCAGGTCGCCAGGGCAGCGTTTACGGACACACACACAGATATAGAAATTCAACAGATGCAAATATATGTGCATAAATAAAGTTTCCATAAACTTAATTGCATCATACCTTATGCAAAGTCCACCCCCTCGAGCAAATCAAATGTCTTTGAGCGTCAGAAGATTGAAAGGTTATTTCAAGTGTTTTCCCGTCAGGATGTCTTATGCACGTAGCTTTGTGAAGAGACAAAACAGGTTACAGAGAGCCCCTTGCAGCAGGGACAGCAAGTTCATGAAATCTTCTGGCTGCCATGATGACTGCATGTACTGAATCTCCAAATTAACAACTGCATGCTTCCATCATTACATGTCTGCCGTTTTTGTGTGTGTTCTAGAGTGTCTTGGTGTCTTATTTGTGTTCTAGAGTGTCTGGACGTCTTATTTGTGTTCTAGAGTGTCGGGCGTCTTATTTGGGTTCTAGAGTGTCTGGACATCTTATTTGTGTTCTAGAGTGTCTAGGCATCTTATTTGTGTTCTAGAGTGTTCTAGAGTGTCTGGGCGTCTTATTTGGGTTCTAGAGTGTCTGGACATCTTATTTGTGTTCTAGAGCGTTCTAGAGTATCTGGGCGTCTTATTTGGGTTCTAAAGTGTCTGGACGTCTTATTTGTGTTCTAGAGTGTCTGGACATCTTATTTGTGTTCTAGAGTGTTCTAGAGTATCTGGGCGTCTTATTTGGGTTCGTCTCCTGTACCACGGAGCACAACGTCCCACACAGAGGAGTTTCCATTAGCCGCTTGTCACGCTGGCACAGATCTCCCTCTCTCTCTCTCCCTCTCTCTCTCTCTCTCTCTCTCTCCCTCTATCTCTTTCTATCTCTCTCTCTCTGTCTCTCTAGCTCTCTCTCTCAAACCCAAGTGAAGAGCAAGCAAACATGGTTGAGTGCGGCTGCCTCCTGCCTACCTGTCTGTGGTGCAGACTGACGAGAGAGATTTAAAGCTGCAGTTGTTGTGCTTTTTTTTCACCAGGGTGTCTTTCCAACCTATTCATGAAAGGTGGAGAAACAGGAATGCCAAATGTTCTCTTTCACACTCCCTTGCACAGCATA
>NC_085012.1:1129039-1131539 GCF_963854185.1 Sardina pilchardus
TGCCCTTCCTGTAGAAAACACGCAGTCCAATTACATGCCCGCAGGTAGCTTTAAAAATAGGATGATAGGGACAACATCATTCCAGCTAAGCTTTCAATAGTGAACTCTGACTATTGTATTATAATACACTATTAGCCTGTGCTTATTGTGCAGGGAGCAGAATTTAGACATGGCTGCATGTGCCATTTTTACAGAGCAAAATGACATAATCCTAACAGCTGTTTTGAGTTGAGGCTATATGTTCATTGCTTATTGAATGGCTTCCTGACGGAGAAGACAGACCATTTTGTGGAATGATGGATCAATGTATGATGTGACTCACAAATCTCTGGCAAACTATAGGTAACAAAATACTCTGTCTGCCACTTGTTGTCTGTAGCTGATCGAAATGACATAAGGCCAAAGCTAAGATGAAAGGCTTTATGCTCAGCCTATTGAATAACGTAATGATATATGCTGTAGTGTACTGTAGATGAAATTTGCAACAATGTCTCAAAAACATTCTTTGGTAGCGTAAGTGACATGTCACTCTGTCGCCATTCATTGTCCAGCTGTGTCACATTCTGAAACCTCCGTAAATTGCTTGCCTATCGCTTGTTTCAATTTGGGACATTGCTGTCGGAATTGTCGTTTGTTTATTCAAAGTCTCAAGTCCAAAGTAGCCTGGGCTCTTCAAAGTGTCAGTTTATGGCACATCATTGCTATGTCATTTTGAATATCCGCTGCATATTCCTACACTGACACTGCACTTACTCGTGCCTGAAGCGAGACACCTGCCACGCTGCCACGCTTGAAATCTATCGGATGAACGGTCTGAGAGATATGTGACTAGCAGACAGATAGAAAGACGTTCCTGTCATTTATATATAGACGGCAGAAACTTATACTGCACATCTACATATGCAAACAGAATGCACAAATGTATACTGTATATTATTACGTAATGGCGATGCATGGCAGTAGGTATATCTGCAGTATATAATGCATGGTTGAGTTGATGTATTGGACACTGATAGAGGTGTACAGGTGTGTACAGGTGTGTACAGGCGTGTATCTCAGAGCTCAACGCTATGAAATCCTCATAAGCCAAAGGGCTCAGTGGACCGCCGGAGCGTGACTAACGTGTGTGTGAGACGTCCGGCCGGCCCGCTCACACACCACAGATGGCCCCTCAGCGCCTGACCGTAGCTCCTCAAAATAGCCACAGGTGAGGCGGGACATCCTCAGCGCCTGACCGTAGCTCCTCAAAATAGCCACAGGTGAGGCGGGACATCCTCCACGGACACGCTGGCGCCGCCCGTCTTCTGGGATAGCAGTGGCCGGACCAGAAACTGGGCTGCGCTGTATGGTGTGGTCCAGGCCTTTGAGTGAAAAGGGAGAGTGTGTGCACTCCTCCTCCATCATCAGGGAGTGTGTGTGTGTGTGTGTGTGTGTGTGTGTGTGTGTGTGTGTGTGTGTGTGTGTGTGTGTGTGTGTGTGTGTGTGTGTGTGTGTGTGTGTGTGTGTGTGTGTGTGTGTGTGTGTGTGTGTGTGTGTGTGTGTGTGTTGGTTGGTGGTTGTGGAGGAGAGAAGGGAGGCTGTTAGGCCACGCAACAGCACACACTCTCTTTGAGACGCTTCACTGGATGTCCCTTCAGATGCTCTCACATTCTCACTCAGTCACTCCGTCTCTGCCTTGCTCTCTCTCTCTCTCACACACACACACACACTCTCTCTCTCTCTCTCTCTCTCTTAGTCACTCCACCTTCTCTGCCTTGCCCTCACACACTCTCTTGCTCCCCCCTCTCTCTCAGTCACTCCATTTTTGCCTTGCCTTGCTCTTACACACTCTCTCCATCTCTCTCTCTCTCTGTCACTCTCACTCCTTCTCTCTCTCTGTGTCTCTTATTCCTGCTCTCACTTGCCGGCTTGAGTACTCACCGCCTCCATTTCCCATTCTCTCTCTCCTTCCTCTCTTCTCTCTCTCTCCTCTGTTCCATTCTCTCTCTCCCTCCTCTCTGTTCCATTCATTCTCTCCCTCCTCTCTCTCTCCTCTCTGTTCCATTCTCTCTCTCCTTCCTCTCTTCTCTCTGTTCCATTCTCTCTCTCCTTCCTCTCTTCTCTCTCTCTCCTCTGTTCCATTCTCTCTCTCCCTCCTCTCTGTTCCATTCACTCTCTCCCTCCTCTCTCTCTCCTCTCTGTTCCATTCTCTCTCTCCTTCCTCTCTTCTCTCTGTTCCATTCTCTCTCTCCTTCCTCTCTTCTCTCTCTCTCCTCTGTTCCATTCACTCTCTCCTTCCTCTCCTCTCTCGCTCCTCTGTTGCATTCTCTCTCTCCTTCCTCTCTTCTCTCTTCTCTCTTCTCTCTGTTCCATTCTCTCTCTCTCTCCTCTGTTCCGTTCTCTCTCCTTCCTCTCCTCTCTCCTCTCTGTTCCGTTCTCTCTCTCCCTCCTCTCTTCTCTCTCTCCTCTCTGTTCCATTCTCTCTCCCCCTCCTCTCTCCTCTCTGTTGCATTCTCTCTCT
>NC_085012.1:1141539-1169039 GCF_963854185.1 Sardina pilchardus
GTCTTTGTGTGTGTGTGTGTGTGTGTGTGTGTGTGTGTGTGTGTGTGTGTGTCTTTGTGTGTGTGTGTGTGTGTGTGTGTGTGTGACCACCCAGCGCTGCCATTCAAGAGTGTGTTGTTGTCCAGGGCGTAAATAATCGATGCCCAAGCAGGCGAACACGAGGCCATCACTTGCTCCAAACCTCCATGCAGCTCGTCACAATCACAGTGCTCGAGCACAACAAGCTGAAAGGCAGCAAATGACAATGTTTTTCCTCCCAAATGGAGGTGAGAGAATCCAGGTTATTATTTGTGTTGTTTCACAATGGTTTGCCCATAAATATTTTTCCTAAATACCAGCATTGCCGTGTAGAAGCCGTGTCCTTTTCAGTGGCCGTGTCACCCGCTGAGAACAAAGCGTGTGTGCTTTTTGAGACGGGGAAAAAAGCGTCTTGCCTAAGAGGCGAGCCAAGAGAGGGGGGGATGCATTCAACTATCTCCTTTGAAAGATGAAGACATTTGGCTTCGGGGGGTTCAGTCTAACAGATGTACGCCCAGCATTTTTCTTCCTGCTAAAAAACAAACAACAGCATATGCATAGCCCTTCTGCTCATTTGGGAAGATCTATCTGTTGTTCCCACTGTTTGCAAAAGTGGAGGTATGAATTATGGGTCTAGGGCCGCACTGTCTCAACAGCACAAGTCTGAAGGATACCCAAGGTAAGCAATCTGCAATGAGGCAGCGCGTCTTTTAGACGGAACAGCCAAGGAAACTGCTCGATCACGCTCCCCTTTACTCAGAGCATAGTATGAGCCTTACACACACACACACACACACACACACACACACACACACACACACACACACACACACACACACAGACACACACACAGACACACATACAGTACACACATACACACATACACACACACACACACACACACACACACACACACTTCCCTTTACTCAGAGCATAGTATGAGCGTCACATACACACACACACACACACAGACACACACACACATAGACACACACACACACACACACACACACACACACACACACACACACTTCCCTCTACTCAGAGCATAGTATGAGCATCACACACACACACACACATACTTCCCTTTACCCATAGCATAGTTGAGCATGACTGTTTTACTCTCTCATTTGGGCGGTTCATTGAGAAGTCTCGGCTGTGCTGCTGAATTGAATTCAACTCAGTCAGAGAATAGATTAGCATTTGGAAAGGCTAAAGAGACAGTCCATTTCCTGTTACACTTTATCTCTGTCTGTGTCAGCCAATTCCATGTGTGATGTTAGAGTCATGAAAGCCTTTTGGAACCTTTCTTTTCCTCTGGCGTTATTAGAAATATTATTTTCCTCTGGCGTTATTAGAACCTTTCTTTTCCTCTGGCGTTATTAGAACCTTTCTTTTCCTCTGTCGTTATTAGAACATTTCTTTTCCTCTGGGGTTATTAGAACATTTCTTTTCCTCTGCTGTTATTAGAACCGTTCTTTTCCTCTCTATTTATTAGAACCTTTCTTTCCCTCTGGGATTATTAGAACCTTTCTTTCCCTCTGGGGTTATTAGAACCTTTCTTTCCCTCGCGCGTTATTAGGTTGAGCAGGTCAGAGGGCGCTTTGGTGGGAAATGCTTTTCATTTCTTTGTCATGTGTAAAAGCAAGAGTGAAAGGGTCTTCAGTGGGACCAGGGGCTAGCTACTGCCCAAAACCCAGCTATGACCTCATAAGCTTTACAGTAATGGAAAGACCATTTGAATCCTGGTGTTGTCAGTAGACCCACGCCATTTGGAGAGAATAATATTCATTTTAAAACTACATCTGTCTGTCACTGGGCAAAAAAAGCGCTTTATATAATTGGTTGTATGAAGTGAAAGGTTCAGCAGTGGCCCCTTGCTTGTTTTTGCAGGGGCACATTGATTTTGTTAATGCGGTTTTTGGCAAAAGCCTCTCACAGTGTGTGTGTGTGTGTGTGTGTGTGTGTGTGTGTGTGTCAGCCAGCGCTGGCAGCCGCGCTCCCGTGCGAGTTTAGCCGGAGCGCAGGGGAGTGACGGATGACAATGGAGGGAGGAGAAGAGACAGGTCATCTCCGTGGGACGCTCCCTCACCATGGTTACGCTATGATGACACATCCCTCAAGTCTCTGGAGGAGTGTGTGTGTGTGTGTGTGTGTGTGTGTGTGTGTGTGTGTGTGCTGCACTGTAGTTCTACTCCATGAAAGGCCACCGCTTTGTTATCTCAAGAGGGCCAGAATCTCCCAAAATCAAAGGAGTGAAGCTCCTCAAACCACAGTGGTGTGGGGGAGATCATCCACCTCTGGACAGTCCAGTCATTTGGAGGTGAAGCCATTTTGTAGAAGTTTAGCCAGGAGAGGGTAGGGATCAGCCTTGGAGGGGCATGAGCCATCGCACTACTCCCTCCCCTCTTATATTGAGAAGCGGCAGTAGTGACTGAAGAAGACAGACTGACAGCATAGGAGATACTATGTCTGCTTGTGTTCCCTAAGGAAAGCCAGCATACGTTACAGTTGAACATTAGCCTGTGTCTGCTTGTGTTTATATATATATATATATATCTATGGTGTTTGTTAAGGCAAGCCAGCATACGTTACAGTTGAACATTAGCCTGTGTCTGCTTGTGTTTGCTAAGGAAAGCCAGCATACGTTACAGTTGAACATTAGCCTGTGTGTGTCTGCTTGTGTTTGCTAAGGAAAGCCAGCATACATTACAGTTGAACATTAGCCTGTGTGTGTCTGCTTGTGTTTGCTAAGGAAAGCCAGCATACGTTACAGTTGAACATTCCCAGAAACACACACTGGAGTGTCTTGATGGGAGGCTCCCTGCCATATGTTTCAAAAGCTTTATGAAATCCCCAAATGAGGCCAGCACTGCCACCCCCACTTTACACATGTTTGTTATTTTATTTATTATTTATTTATGATTTGGGGGGGGGGGGTTGCCTGTTTGGGGGCGCTGATGCATGACAAATGCTGCTTTTATCTGTCAAGTTGAAATTGAACATTTTTTTGCAACCACTGCTCTTTGATTTCCTCCTTCTGCCATTGTACAAATGTAAACAAACTTAAGCTCTGAGTGTGTGCGTTTGTGTGTGTATGTAGTGAGTGTGTGTGTGTATGTGTGTATGTGTGTAGCTTCAGAAATGACTCTGTGTCACCCACCGCGACTCCTTGCTAATTGCCTCGGCCACGCTCATAAAAGGAGTAAGCGCTCGGGGGCCAGAGGTTCCCCTCCCACCCCTTCCCCTTTTCTGAGGAGGGGGGGGGGGGGCACAGCTCTGATTATAAACAGTCCCCCCCCCTCCCTCCCCACCAGCCCTCACCCCTCTAACCACCACATCCTCCTCCTCCACCCTCACCCCTCTAACCCCCACCCTCCACCACCACCACCACCACCACCACCACCACCTCCTCCTCCACCCTCCACGAGCGACTCCCGCTCCGCCCCAGATGAAAGAGCGCTGGTGCTGAGTGCTGGACCGCTGGTGCGGCTGGTGAGGCTTGCAAGTCTGGCGCGGCTGGTGAGGCTGGTGGCTGGCGTGCGTTTGCCCGTGCGCGTCAGTAATGAAGAGAAGGGCTGCAGGACCCCGCTGGGCAGCGCAGATCTGCGGAGCGCTTTCATCTGCCCGCGCGGGGCCTCATTTCATCAGCGCGGGGGCAGCAGGATTGTCTCCCTTTTTAATGTCTCTAATGAAGGCCCCTCTCTGCTCTCTGGGGGTGGTGTGTGTGTGTGTGTGTGTGTGTGTGTGTGTGTGGGTGTGTGTGTGTGTGTGTGTGTGTGTGTGTGGGTGTGTTGGGGGGGGGGGGGGGGGGGGGGTTAGGCAGTGCTTGGACTCCCAGGGAGAGGCCCCCAGGACTCATACATGTGCATGAGTCATACAAAGCGTAACCTGTCAGCTGGTCCAGCAGCAGTAGTCGGTTCTACTGTAT
The DNA here is from genome assembly GCF_963854185.1 of Sardina pilchardus. NCBI lineage: Eukaryota > Metazoa > Chordata > Actinopteri > Clupeiformes > Clupeidae > Sardina > Sardina pilchardus. The sequence continues at coordinate 1,145,489 of NC_085012.1, forward strand.
ATGTTCACAACAGAACATACATGATTCCACATCAGAACATCTACATGATTCCACATCAGAACATTTGCATTATTCCACATCAGAACATCTACATGATTCCACATCAGAACATCTACATGATTCCACATCAGAACATTTGCATTATTCCACATCAGAACATCTACATGATTCCACATCAGAACATCTACATTATTCCACATCAGAACATCTACATGATTCCACATCAGAACATTTACATTATTCCACATCAGAACATGTACAGTATTTCACATCAGAACATCTACATTATTCCACATCAGAACATCTACATTATTCCACATCAGAACATCTACATTATTCCACATCAGAACATCTACATGATTCCACATCAGAACATCTACATGATTCCACATCAGAACATCTACATGATTCCACATCAGAACATTTACATGATTCCACATCAGAACATGTACATTATTCCACAGGGTACTATGCTTGCTGTGTGGGTGCAAACTGATGGTCTTGAGTGGTTTATCAGGGTACTATGCTTGTTGTGTGGGTGCAAACTGATGGTCTTGAGTGGTTTATCAGGGTACTATGCTTGTTGTGTGGGTACAAACTGATGGTCTTGAGTGGTTTATCAGGGTAATATGTTTGTTGTGTGGGTGCAAACTGATGGTCTTGAGTGGTTTATCAGGGTAATATGCTTGTTGTGTGGGTGCAAACTGATGGTCTTGAGTGGTTTATCAGGGTAATATGTTTGTTGTGTGGGTGCAAACTGATGGTCTTGAGTGGTTTATCAGGGTAATATGTTTGTTGTGTGGGTACAAACTGATGGTCTTGAGTGGTTTATCAGGGTACTATGCTTGTTGTGTGGGTACAAACTGATGGTCTTGTTGATCCTAGTGTCTTTTTCTGCTCTAGTTGCTGCTCCTCAGGAACCTGATATGCAGGAATAAAACATGGTGTCTCTTTTGTGTAAGACAACAAAAGTGCAACAGGTGAAATGATTATAAATACGGAGTTTGGATATCTGTCTACACTTTAAGATTAGCGTAACTCAGGAAATTCTTTCAAAGGCTCTCCGTTACTTCCGTCATTGTGTGTGAGTATGTGATACGCACTCCAAACAGGAGTGCTTGTGTCCTAAAGCACATATACCAAATAGAACATGCCTGGAAAAATGCACTGCTTCATGCATTCATACAGTACGTTCTTCAAAAGCCCTTTTGTGTCTCTCCAGTGAATACAAGGTGCTTTGTAGAGGAAGAGCTGTTGACTGGCTGCAATCCACAGGGACTTGTCATATTCTCTCTCTCTCTCTCGCTCTCTCTCCCTCTCGTTCTCTGCCTTGTTTGTTTTCATGCGTTGGAGGCATGAAAACAAGTTGGAGTTGGATCATGATATGCCGATATTTTTTCTCCTTTTCTGGCTGGCAGAATCAAGTCCCCATATTATACACATGCTATAATAATTATATTACTATGCTTAATTTTTATTGTCCATATTTATTGCTGGTCACTTGACTTGCACTGTTGCACTGTTGGATTGATTTGCACTACCACCTTGACACACACCTGATGCTTGATCACAGTACCAATCCTCAATACATCCATGTGCATCTTTATCTTCAGTATATTTTACTGTTATTTTTAGTCATGTTGATTTGTTGATCTGCTTTGTATCATCCTGTTTCCATTGTAGTGTATGTATGGTGTCTTAAGCTGTGGGGACCTTGAATTTCCCCTTGGGGATCAGTAAAGTATCTACCTATGTACCCATCTACCTATCTATCGATCTATCTATCTGTCTATCTATCTATCTGTCTATCTGCCTGTATATCTATCTATCTATCTATCTATCTATCTGTCTATCTATCTATCTATCTATCTATCTATCTATCTATCTATCTGTCTATCTATCTATCTGTCTATCTATCTATCTATCTATCTATCTGTCTATCTATCTATCTGTCTATCTATCTGTCTATCTATCTATCTGTCTATCTATCTATCTATCTATCTATCTATCTGTCTATCTATCTATCTATCTATCTGTCTATCTATCTATCTATCTATCTATCTATCTGTCTATCTATCTATCTGTCTATCTATCTATCTATCTATCTATCTGTCTATCTATCTATCTATCTATCTATCTATCTATCTATCTATCTGTCTATCTATCTATCTGTCTATCTATCTATCTATCTGTCTATCTATCTATCTGACTATCTATCTATCTATCTATCTATCTGTCTATCTATCTATCTATCTATCTATCTATCTATCTATCTGTCTATCTATCTATCTGTCTATCTATCTATCTATCTATCTGTCTATCTATCTATCTATCTATCTATCTATCTATCTGTCTATCTATCTATCTATCTATCTATCTATCTGTCTATCTATCTATCTGTCTATCTATCTATCTATCTATCTATCTGTCTATCTATCTATCTATCTATCTATCTATCTATCTGTCTATCTATCTATCTATCTATCTATCTATCTATCTATCTATCTGTCTATCTATCTATCTGTCTATCTATCTATCTATCTATCTATCTATCTATCTATCTATCTATCTATCTGTCTGTCTATCTATCTGTCTGTCTATCTATCTATCTATCTATCTATCTATCTATCTATCTATCTATCTGTCTATCTATCTATCTATCTATCTATCTATCTATCTATCTGTCTATCTATCTATCTATCTATCTATCTGTCTATCTATCTATCTATCTATCTATCTATCTATCTATCTATCTATCTATCTATCTATCTATCTATCTATCTAATGACCATATTATACACATGCAATAATGCGTCTTGACCACCATCAACCCCCCCATCCTTCTACTCCTCCACCCCTCTCTCACTCCATCCTTCTACTCCTCCACCCCTCTCTCACTCCATCCTTCTACTCCTCCACTCCTCTCTCACTCCATCCTTCTACTCCTCCACCCCTCTCTCACCCCATCCTTCTACTCCTCCACCCCTCTCTCACCCCATCCTTCTACTCCTCCACTCCTCTCACCCCCATCCTTCTACTCCTCCACCCCTCTCTCACCCCCCCATCCTTCTACTCCTCCACCCCTCTCTCACTCCATCCTTCTACTCCTCCACCCCTCTCTCACTCCATCCTTCTACTCCTCCACCCCTCTCTCACCCCATCCTTCTACTCCTCCACTCCTCTCTCACTCCATCCTTCTACTCCTCCACCCCTCTCTCACCCCATCCTTCTACTCCTCCACTCCTCTCTCACCCCATCCTTCTACTCCTCCACCCCTCTCTCACCCCCATCCTTCTACTCCTCCACCCCTCTCACCCCCATCCTTCTACTCCTCCACTCCTCCTCCACCCATCCTTCTACTCCTCCACCCCTCTCTCACCCCATCCTTCTACTCCTCCACTCCTCTCTCACCCCATCCTTCTACTCCTCCACCCCTCTCACCCCCATCCTTCTACTCCTCCACCCCTCTCTCACCCCCATCCTTCTACTCCTCCACCCCTCTCACCCCCATCCTTCTACTCCTCCACTCCTCTCTCACCCCATCCTTCTCCTCCTCCACCCCTCTCTACACGTTAACTTGCGCACACAGCAGCAGCCCTACCTGTATCCGCTCCTTTGACAGGCAAAGGAACATCGATCAATAGGCCAGCATCACAGGCCCGGTGTGTGTGAGGGGCCTTCATCTCCACGCAGACTCGGAGATCCCTGCCTGTCTGCCAGTGTGTTCAGCAGACAGGAGCGTGATGGATGGGCCTCGGCACTATGCTGATTAGATATCTCACTGCATCACCTGAGAGGCTTGCCTGCGCTCACCCTGCAGAGATAAATAACTGTCTCAGGTCTGTTGATTAGGATAAATAGATGGATGTCCGACGTGTCCCTCTGTCAGGGCGCTAGGTGTTTGGGTGAGTTTTGCTGTCTCAGGTCTGTTGATTAGGATAAATAGATGGATGTCCGATGTGTCCTTCTGTCAGGGCTCTAGGTGTTTGGGGGAGTTTTGCCAAATTTAATATCTCTGTCGTCCGTGATGATTTTTTGATGACTAATGAACCTTTATCAGACTAACCCACTAATGGACCTTTATCCGATGACCCCAATTTCTTATTTTCTTCTTCTTTTTTTTTTTTGCACTTCTGCTCAAAAAAGTATTTATTTCAGTTTATTTCATGCCTGGAATCTGAAGGTTTTGGTAATCATCTCATTCTACAGTAGCCTATGTCTCTGCCAGTGTGTTTGTGTGTGTCTGTCTTTGTGTATGTGTGTGCGTGAGTGGCATTATAACACCCTCACAAGGGTTAAAAGCATACTGGCTTTTTGAAGTGTTGTAAATTATGTGGGCATTCGTCTTATAGTGTATTTCAAATGAGGGGGATTCGTCTTATAGCGTATTTCAAAGTTTAAGGGCAATGGTGGGAGTTTAAGGGCAATGGTGGGAGTTTAAGGGCAATGGTGGGAGTTTAAGGGCAATGGTGGGAGTTGGAGTTTAAGGGCAATGGTGGGAGTTTAAGGGCAATGGTGGGAGTTTAAGGGCAATGGTGGGAGTTTAAGGGCAATGGTGGGAGTGTTTTGAATTTCATACATGAATCCTGGAGAGGGACAGACAGGGTTCAGGCAAACTGAAAAAGAAAGGGTGGGGGGGGGGGTCGTGTGGGCAGTTTGCCCCTCCCAGCACATTAAAAGACATTTCTCCTCCCTGTGGGGCTAAGCTGGAGCGGGAGAAAGGCCGCCTGAAATAGCACTAGAGAAAGAAAGGACTTCTTCTCCATCCCCGTTAAAAGGGCTTTTGTGAAAGAAGGATTTGGCTCCGAATAAAACATGATAAGCCATCTTTTTGTTCGTGCCCTTGAATAAACAGATAAACACTGTTTTTCAACGGGCAGCAGGATGTATCGCAAATAATTTATTGTTTGAAGGTAAATTTTTTATATGCTCTGTGAACTACAAAATCATGTATCAGCTTTAGCATAAGGCTGTGCCATATACCATGGCCGATGCATCGCCCTTGCCTTTCCCATTCACCTTGTTTTGCCCCGCGAGAGGAATGCTAATTTCATTAGCGCTAAATTGTTTTCAAATGGGGCGATGGGTGGCCAGTGTGCTGACACAAACAATGCAGCTTTTCAGGCTGCAATCCATCTCCCACATTACAGTAAATTAGGGTGACAAACTCACTCATATTTGGCATGATCAGAGAACAGTGACCACAGCACAGCGCACAATGCTCTTTCAAAAGAAAGCAAAAAAACACCCGTGAACTTGTTGACCACCCAGAACTCCAAGCATTTGCTTTTAGGTTTTTGGTAAATGCACTTGGTCAGAAAAATAACAGGCAACCCCTACAGTGTTCAAAGTTCAAACCCAGCTAGGCGCTGTGTGGCTTAGCTACTGCACTGGGACGATGCTGTGTAGTGTAAAAGTTATGGATGGAAACACAGGATGAACAGAGATAAAACAGTAAACATTCCAAGTCAGTCTGTGTCTGTTCAAACCGGCTGAAATAATGAAGCTCTGAACTGTGGAACTTCAGATGTTCTTGAGGCTGATCCCGTCATGGTCGTGCAGAAGAGCCTATTTTGTGGGTGCAATGAAGGCGAAATGTGTTTTGTACTTCTGCACTCAATTATACATTAATGATGAAAATGAGAGTGATTGTGTCTCATCAGATTAGGATCATGGCTGCTTCGCATGCGTGTGTGTCGCTCATTTGTTCTCACATTAGTATTAGCAGTCCAACTAATAATATGCTCAATGAGAGGGTTTGTTACCCTTATTTGCAGCGAGGAGGGGGATGGATTGAAGTCTGATTAGCTATGAGTAATGTGTCAGTGCACTTCTCCAATGTCATCCTCCTGAGATTAGCAAAGCGATAATCAATTAGCAGTCATCCAAATGACAACACAAGGGTGAGCTAAATCGCTAGCGCGTCGAGTCTCATGTCTGGATAAGGAAGCTTGAGACCCGGCACCTCCACTGGTGCGGCCATGATACGCTGTGACAAGATGAAAGCAAACAGAGAATCCTAGCGCTCTGTAAAAACATCCATCAGATTTCTGAATCCTAGCGCTCTGTAAAAACATCCATCAGATTTCTGAATCCTAGCGCTCTGTAAAAACATCCATCAGATTTCTGAATCCTAGCGCTCTGTAAAAACATCCATCAGATTTCTGAATCCTAGCGCTCTGTAAAAACATCCATCAGATTTCTCCTCTCTCGCAGCACAGCACAGCACAGCACAGCACAGCACAGCACAGCACAGCACAGCACAGCACAGCACAGCACAGCACAGCACAGCCTCCTCCATCTCCCACTGCCAGGTTAGGCTGAAGATCATGTGAGAAAGCTCTAAATGCAGCCTGATCCAGCGGACTAAAGGGAAGTTGAGCAGGTTATGACCACTGTCAGTGAAAGCTCAATTTGTGGGAATAGCTATCTCAGTTGGCTAAAGTCACGGAGCTCTCATGCTGTTCTTCGCATCATCTGCTGCAAGCAGGACTCATAAAAGTAGATTTTATTTGCCCAAGTCAACAGTGTGTAGCACTGTACAACACTGGTCAACACTGAATAGCACAGATTAACACTGAATAACACAGATTAACACTGTACAACACCGGTCAACACTGAAGCACCTCAAAGGCTTTGCACACTACAAACATGAAACAGCAAGTCTGTAGTAGGCCCTATAATTGTTGTATAACATTGTGGTGTAGTTTTGCACTATGCTGCGCAAGAGTTAAGGGCCGTTCACACCAAGAACGATAACGATAACGATAACTATAACCATAACTATAAAAGCGTCCACACTGGCCAACGATAAGAAAAGTCTCTCCTCATGTTAATGAATGTGATGGCTAGAATATTATGGGTTCTGATTGGCTGTTAGCTTTTTATCGTTCTCAAAATTGCTCTGAAAGTGATCAACAACGATATCGTTCTTCATGTCGTTATCGTTATAGTTTAGGTGTGAACGCTGTCATTCATATTAATGAGAGCGATATTTGTTTATAGTTATCGTTATCGTTATCGTTCTTGGTGTGAACGGCCCTTTAGCCTAACAATTATTTAGCAAGTCATCTATCCATGCATATAACATAATCATGGGGGTAATGATAAATTAGTTGTAGCCATATACACAGCAGAGGTGTGCTCAATCATGCCAAAACATGAGGGCAGTTTGCATATACCAGTGGGACCACAATTCCCCATAATTCCATGCTTCCTTGAGAATTTAACAGCAGAGAGAAAAGGACCAAAAAATCAGATTGTGGATAGATTGAAATATGTGACAGGAATTGAACATATACAGTATATATAGGCTACTATATACATATACAGTATATATATACCCTCTCATATACTGTTTATACACACACATACACACACACACACACACACACACACACACACACACACACACACACACACACACACACACACACACACACACACACACACACACACACACACACACACATATATAATGGAAAGAGCCTCCTGAGGAGGCCCCAGTTCCTGCTCCTGCTTCAGTTCCTGCTCCTGCTTCAGTTCCTGCTCCGGCCTCACTAATGGAGCTGCCAAAGGAGCAGAGTGAACCACCAGCAGCCTGCACCTCCGTTGAGCACACCTCATAAGGCTGATGGGGTTGGAGATTTATTTATCTATTGCCTTATCGCAGCAGTTGTTGAAGCATCGAGATCAAACTAAATTCTCCATGGGCCGGGTCGTGAACAGTTTGGAATCCGTCGTGACTAACTCAGTCTCCGGTGCTGTTGCCGCGGCGGCGCCCTCTGATTTGAATCGTCGACTTTAACACACGTCTGATCCCGCCAGCCGCGTTGCACATTTCCCTCATGAAAGTCATGCTGGCGCTCTGTGGCTGGTGATGAAGCTCTCCACAGTGTTGCTGTTTACCTGTGGATGCTGGGTGCTGTCTGTGGGATGTGATGTGGGGTGGGGGGGGGGGGGGCAGGGGATTAACCTGTCACGGGGGAGTTTTATACGAATCTCGTAAAAAGTGCTGGCGTCTCACTTGGTACGCTCCAGCGCACCTCTCTGTTTCCGCATGCTGTCCTAGTCTCCGGCACTGTTTCATCCCAGCAATCTATCTAGCGCACAAGTCTTGGAGGAATCTATCAGTACATTTGTACCGCTCTGAAGATTGGTCCTCGTGTAAGGGGCCTCCTGACCTGTGTGGCAGGGGCCAGTGGCACATATGAATAGTTTATGGACATCAGATGTCGCTGATTTAAGTTTTATCGTCACTTCCAATGCTGGAGAGCTGTGCGGTATATAATATCATGACAGCAGGGAAACCTGGCCGTACTGTAGCAGCTCCTGCCATTGCTCTTCAACAGGATTGTTTTCAAGTGACTTTTCAATGATGCCTCCAACACAACACATGAATACAAATGAGATCCAGCGAGATGTCTCGGCTACCCTTTATCTAGGTGGACGCACACACACGCACATTCACACACATGCACACACATGCACGCACGCTTGACGCACGCACGCTTGATGCACGCACGCACGCACGCACGCACACACACACAAACACACACTCACACACACACACATACACACAGAGAGAGAGAGAGAGATACACAATACACATACACATACACAGAGAGAGAGAGAGAGATACACAATACACACACACACACATACAGTACAGAGAGAGAGAGAGAGACACAAACACACACACACACACACACCAACCAGACACAGGCTCTTAAGAGTTGTTACCAACAGGAAGCCCGGGGGTGAGGCCCTTTGTCCCATCTGAGAGTGTCTCATTTCCTCCACCATTTTTCACAGTCCTACGCGGCGAGCTGCATGATCCAGGCTGCACACACTGACAAAGCTCTCATTTCACACCCGTATCTCGCTCTCCCAAACAGGCTGCTTATGCATTCACACCAAACCCACAGATCCACATTTACCAGTCAGATTTACATTTGATTTTCAATATCACACTCCTCTCTCTCCGGGGGCATCGGCTGAATGAGAAGCTCTGACTCTGGCCCAGTTATTCACTCCAGAATAGATCGCACTACTACGACACTCTTGACTACTTTGTCTTTTCCTCCACATGTCCATTGAGGGGATGAAATTCATTTTTGGGGGGAATTATTCATTATAGACTAGATGAAGAGGATCAATACCTCAATCACAGGCCTGTCTCGCTGGGTGAGCTTTAATCAGAATGGGTGGCCCGCTGAATGACCGTCCGTCTGCTGCGTCCACTCCTCCTGTGCAGTGCAGTCCCTGGCATATCCGCAGAGGATTAGGGCATTAGTGGGGGAGGAGAGGCCTCAGGAGTCTCTCTCTCTCTCTGTGTGTGTGTGTGTGTGTGTGTGTGTGTGTGTGTGTGTGTGTGTGTGTGTGTGTGTGTGTGTGTGTGTGTGTGTGTGTGTGTGTGTGTGTGTGTGTGTGTGTGTGTGTGTGTGTTGTGTGTGTGTGTGTGTGTGTGTGTGTGTGTGTGTGTGTGTGGAGACTGGAGAGGGTGGGGGGGGGGGGTGCTGCCATTGCAGAAGGGTTGACTGCAGGGTATGAGTGAGGGATGGAGGGGTGGAGGGGGGTTGAGTGCAGGGTAAGGTATTAAGAGGGGGTTGGGTGTGGGGTAAGAGGGGGTTGCGTGTGGGGTAAGAGGGGGATGGGTGTGGGGTAAGAGGGGGTTGAGTGTGGGGTAAGAGTGTGGGGTGTGGGGTAAGAGGGGGATGGGTGTGGGATAAGAGTGTGGGGTGAGGGGGGCTTGAGTGTGGGGGAAGGAGTCCTCAGTGTCACGTAGGGTGGTCAGCTCGGAGTCACGTAGGGTGGTCAGCTCGGAGTCACGTAGGGTGGTCAGCTCGGAGTCACGTAGGGTGGTCAGCTCGGAGTCACGTAGGGTGGTCAGCGGCGGCATCAGCAGCGCGGCAGCAGCAGTGCTCACCTGGCGCGGTGCCCTGCCGGTAGCTGGACGTCTGCCGATGCCCGCTGCAGTGGGGGCGACGCCGGGCACGACTGCCAAGCCAAACTTAAATCAGCGCCATCGAGTCCGTGTCAAGCAGAGGGCTGTGCTGCTTTGGACTTGATTAGATTTTTCTCATCTCTTTTTAACTCTATCTTCAATTTGGGCCAATTTGTGGCAGAACTGTACACATGGAGTACATGGTGAGGGACAGTGGAGAATCCACCGCTTGGGTGACATAATGGTGGCAGTTCTCCAAAGTACTGAGTTATGCTATGAGCTCTGGATTGTGTGCTGAATGTGCGCTGAATATGCATAGAACATGGTATATTTATCAAACGTGTGTGTGACTACATGCTTTATCCTTTGGTGAACATGAATTTCTGTGTAACAACATGTTGTTGCACGTTGTTGTTTTTGGTGTGTGTGTCTCTCTATCTCTATCTCTGTGTGTGCATGTGTGGGGGGGGGCTCTATATATATCTCTGTGTGTGTGTGTGTGTGTGTCTCTCTCTCTCTCTCTCTCTCTCTCTCTCTGTGTGCGTGTGTACACATAATATATTCATGCATTGCATGCAATTTGGTTCCATAATTCCTGGAAGGTTGATTAATTCATAATCTCCTCAACACTAAAAGCAGACGCGTGTTGTCATTGCTACTGTTGAAAGGTAATCTCTGGCTGTAAATATCTGCGTGTGGAACACATAAAAGGAGGATTCTGTGCTGTTCAAGGATGGAGGGCATGGCTCGGAGCCCAGGGCGACGGCAGTTTGTCTCCACCCTGCGCACTGCTATTCCACTGAAAGGATAATGGAGATTTTTAGCAGGATTAAGCCCATCTCTTTTCTGTTCCACTGATTTCAGCCGTCCCCGTCTATCAACTCTAGGAGAGAGATAACCTTCCACAATGTTCTTCTGTAAAAGCGCGACACATCAACATTGTAGTGGCAACACAAAGCCTGACAGCGTTGCCAGGGCGGCGGCAATCAAGTCTCGACTCCGTCATCGCAGCACAGACGCTCTGGTGACGGTCACAGCTGACAGGGAATTAACAGCATCGATTGGCTGTGACAAACACCACAACACACACATCATCATTCAGCACTAGTGTTGGTCATTGGAAAAAAAAGGGAAATAAGGCAATCCATACATTATGTAATAGCGTTCATTGGTGATGCCATTAGATTGATTAAATGGTTCACAACAATCACCACGGCAACCTCAGTTCAACTCTGCTGACTCACTCTAGACTCGTTAGTTTCCTGTTCGTTGTCCATCATGGCCAAAAAGCTGGCGTTGAGGTTTTTTTTTTCCTTCCTGTTTTGTTTTTGCGGACGGCCGCTTTAAAGCCGCCCATCTGAAAGATATTGCTTAGTCCGCCGCAAGGCACAGTGAAATATATCTATGATTAATCCTCGCAGTTCAGAACTCCTCTCCCAACAGGGCCTGATAAGGCAAGTCACTAGTTGACCCGTTGCGCAGAGAATTTATGTTTTATGAGCGGCGCGCTGTTGGCGTACAAAGTTCCCCAGCTTGATTTTTTCCTCCATCTCACGTACACTTATTATTAATGGCTCAATAAAAGTTCCAAATGGTGTTTCTATGGGCTTATAAATGAATCTTGGATGGCCAGACTGAGGCCTGGCTTCAGAGCGGAGGCTGGCGGCTGTGTCGTCTGAAATAGTGCTATAGAAGTCCGCTGTGCATTCTAAGAGCAGGCCTCGGACCCGGCCACGCCAGCCTACAGGACATAAAGCAACTTTTATGTGACAGGACGTGACAAAGCAGATATATAAACGGGGGGGGGAAATGGTCATGTGCACTTCCTCTAAACCCTTCCCTTCATCCCGCGTTCATCTCCCCTCTGGGCCTGTTTCACGCCGCGCGGCTCCAGTCTCGTAACGAACACTGACCCTCGTGGGACGCTCGCAATCAACGCTGAGAAATAAGGATGGACAGGACACCTCATGCTAATCAGATCATTATATCACTTCCTGTTGGTTTGTGAGCGGGCTGGTGATTGGTGAGTTGCGTCCTGTTGGGAATAGAATGGAGCGGAGGGGGGGGGGAGATACTGTAGGTGAAGCAGGGCGGGGGGGGGGGGGGGGGGGTGGGGGGGGGGCTGCTCTCTTGTCAGGTGCCATTTGGGGTTCACGTGAAGTTCACCCGTCAGACGATGCGGGCACACGCCTCGCGGCGCTCGCTCTAAGTGGTGCCTTCGCCCGGCGCAAACCGGTCCCGACTGCCTCTCTTCGCCTGCGGCGAGGAACCAAATGGACCAATAAGAAGCACCAGGCCTGAGACCTCGCAAATTGTCCATTCATATCATAGCCATATGTGTGTGTGTGTGTGTGTGTGTGTGTGTGCTGCCAAATGTGTGTGTGTGTGTGTGTGTGTGTGTGCTGCCGAATGTGTGTGTGTGTGTGTGTGTGTCTGCTGCCGAATGTGTGTGTGTGTGTGTGTGTGTTGTGCACAGGCATGTGTGCCTTCATACTGGAGGGGTGACGGGGTGGTCAGTGATATTTCTCCAGTGAACATGCGGCGTAGGGGCTCATGACAGCTCGTGGAACGGAGCGAGACCCCTCAGTGACCTCCGGCTGCCCCCCCCCCCAACCCCCCTCACACACACACGCAAGCGCGCGCACGCGCGTCCACTGCGGTCCTGCACCCCTTGAGCGCCTCCCAGACAAATGTGCTGAGATGGGGCTGGCAGCAGGAGCTGCAGGAGCTGCAGGAGCAGCAGGAGCTGCAGGAGCTGTGTGTGTGTGTGTGTGTGTGGAGGTGCAGGAGCAGCCGTGTCCTCCCCGCACTGACCTTGTGTTCCCAAACGCGGTGCGCTAAGCAGTAAAGCGATCAATGGCACCGTTTACTGCGGCCTATAAACAGACAACGCACGTTTTAAAAGTGGCACTGCGTTGTGAATCGGGGCGACTTTTGCCATTATTGCACTATTTATGTGAATGGCTGTGCATTTGCATTCAGAGCTGCTTAGTCATACAGAAAGGGTTTGTTCTACGCTGAAAGGGTAACCTTGGGTGGCCAAAGGCAAACAGGTTTTTTCCCCGACTGTGTCTTAACGTACACTTAGCGGTGTTTTATGTGTGCGAGGACGGCGGGCGAGCTGTACCTGAGGTAATTAGCGGGGAGATGGGCCTGCGTGGCTATTGTTTTGGAAGGGGACTCATAATTGATGTGCGTTCGCCGCGGGGGAAGAGACTTTAATTCCACAGGCTAATGACTCATAAATCAGACGCCGGCAACTGTCACCGTGGCATCACTATGGCGATCTCGGGCCACGCCTCCCGCTGATCGGTATTCTCGGGGCGGACGTCACTCGCGTCGCCTCTCATCGGGCACGGCAGATGGTGCCCGCATCACTCATCCGCACGCCCGCCGACCTGGCAGCACAGAGAGATGTGTGTAGGGTACGGGTAAAAGTTTGAAGGGTTTATAGGTGTGTGTGTGTGTGTGTGTGTGTGTGTGTGTGTGTGTGTGTGTGTGTGTGTGTGTCTATAACCATATACATCTACAGAGCAGATGTGGCCTGTGTGTGTGTGTGTGTGTGTGTGTGTGTATGTATGCTTATGTGTGTGTGCCCAGCCCATGCTTGTTAATGTATGTGTCTGTGTGTGTGTGTGTGTGTGTGTGTGTGTGTGTTTACCCATGAGCACATAGGTGTGCAGAGCCCAGTTGTTAAGGGTGAGCGGTGAGTGTTTTTATCATGTTTGCCAGATTTACCTTCCCGCCGGCTCGGCTAGCACACAAGGCTACGTGTGGCTCCCCACCTCCGCAGAGCCGCACAAGGAAATTGATTGCATGTTTAAACTGTCAAATGCGCGCTATTCATCTTCCCCTTCGCAATCACCCCTGCAGTAGCACAGTGGCACAGAGAAGCAGGGACATGGACACCAAAGTGAGTCATCAGCCAACGCTCACTTCCTGGGCCAAATGAATTCACCTCGGTCCTCCGAGCACAATGGAGCCGTCCCACGATGCTCCTTTAGCTCCTGCTCCTAATTGGCAGAGTGGACACATCATTAGAGCCGTCCCCCACAGCCTTACGAGCACTCCGAGGAGTCAACTGGACTCCAGGAAAACTGCTCCTGTCCAAACGAACATCTAGAGTTATAACCATGAAAACAACTATAGCTACAACGATACGAACATCTAGAGTTATAACTATGAAAACAACCATAGCTATAACGATACGAACATCTAGAGTTATAACCTCGAAAACAACTATAGCTATAACGATACGAACACTATAGCTATAACTATACGAACATCTAGAGTTATAACTATGAAAACAACCATAGCTATAACGATACGAACATCTAGAGTTATAACCACGAAAACAACTATAGCTATAACGATACGAACACTATAGCTATAACTATACGAACATCTAGAGTTATAACTATGAAAACAACCATAGCTATAACGATACGAACATCTAGAGTTATAACCACGAAAACAACTATAGCTATAACGATACGAACACTATAGCTATAACGATACGAACATCTAGAGTTATAAAAAGCAACCATAGCTATAGGCCTAACGATACGAACATCTAGAGTTATAACCACGAAAACAACTATAGCTATAACGATACGAACATTATAGCTATAACGATACGAACATCTAGAGTTATAACCATAAAAACAACTACAGCTATAACAATACCAACATCTAGATTTACAATCATAATACCAACTTTAGCTATAACGATACCAACATCTACAGTTACAATCATAATATATAGCTATAGCGATACAAACGTAGACACTGACAGTAAGGAAACGTTTATAAAGAAAGTCTCTTCTGAATGCTGTTTATGTTTGTTAGTGCGTTTGCTAAAATGTGATGGATTCGGATTGGCTGCCAAGTCTTTCAGATTCTCTCTGATTCTCTCACATGTCCATCATTATCGTCATTGTTACAGTACTGCTGTGGGCAGGCCTTAGGTTTGTCAAATGACCCAATCATCCGCAGGCACACTGAACCAAAATGGCGGATGGAAGTTTTGTTTGGGGGAAGAGTTTTTCGGGTATGAAAGTAATGTTGACTGAAACAGTGTTGTCTTCCCTATGTGGCTATGCTGATTTGAAAATAGACCCAAATCAAATCTTACTTTTTGGATTTTAATTTCCAATTAACCTCCTGCGAGCATCAATGCAGCGCCTTCTCTGGCAATAGAGTGCTTTTTGACGCAGGTAGACACCTGACACTTTGGGAAATTTGTTTATGGATTGGAAGGCTTTTATAAATCCATCCATCACGACAGACAGCTGGAAGTGAAAAGGGCAGGTTTAATTTGATGCTTGAGTGCCCACCTTTAAATTCTCTCTTTAAGGTCTTTTCAATTTATACCAAATTCTGCTCATAAATAAATAAATATACATGAAGGAAAACAGACACAGACTTTTGCAACAGCACACATCTCGGCGATTTGACATCGATTCAGAAGTATCTGGCTGTTCTTTATCTGTGCGGTGCAAATGACTTGCTTTCTTTGTCTCTCCTCAGAAAGAGACATCTTTGCTATTGTAAGCCTACACCTTAATGAGGCAAATTCAGTGCCGCTTCACAGATTTCAAAACACTTTCCTCACTCTTTCTAAATAAACAGCCTTGTGTTTTGTTTCCATTTTTGCTAGAGGCAAATACAGTATTTTTTTGTATATATTTATTATGAGTTCCGCGCTACAGAACGTCGGTTTATTTGAGTTCCACGCTACAGAACGTCGGTTTATTTGAGTTCCACGCTACAGAACGGCGGTTTATTTGAGTTCCACGTTACAGAACGGCGGTTTATTTGAGTTCCACGTTACAGACCGGCGGTTTATTTGAGTTCCACGTTACAGAACGGCGGTTTATTTGAGTTGTTGTGGAGAGTCCTGAGCTTCAGCACCACGGACAGCGTGGACTTGTCATTCTGTGTGATGTGTGACAGCTGCTCGGCTCATCTCAGCGCTCGGCTCCCCTCCTAATGAGACTCTCTGTGTGTGTGTGTGTGTGTGTGTGTGTCTCTACATCTCCGCGCTGCCACTGGCCAGCACGTTTCATCAGTGGCACGGCCACTCTGGGGCACCGCGCATCACTGGGACACCAAGGGAGTTAGTCTGGAAATCACACTTAAACATTCATCTAAAGCAGCTCTGTGTCATTCCCTTTCAACTTGGCAGCCAAATATCACTCTCAACCCTATTATTTATGGATGTTAATATGCACTGTACTGTATAGTTAGTGTACAGGAGAGGTAGCTGTCTATTCAGACCAGAGGCAGCTCTGCGTTAGCTATGTATCTGCCTATTTGTGTGCTTATGGTGTCATTGTAAACGTTAGCTATGTTTCTCCCTGTTTGTGTGCTTAGGGTGTCAGTGTACGCGTTAGCTATGTATCTGCCTGTTTGTGCTTATGGTGTCATTGTAAGCGGTAGCTACAGTATTTATCTGCCTGTTTGTGTGCTTAGGGTGTCATTGTAAGCGTTAGCTATGTATCTGCCTGTTTGTGCTTATGGTGTCAGTGTACGCGTTAGCTATGTATCTGCCTGTTTGTGTGCTTATGGTGTCATTGTAAGCGGTAGCTACAGTATTTATCTGCCTGTTTGTGTGCTTATGGTGTCAGTGTACGCGTTAGCTATGTATCTGCCTGTTTGTGTGCTTATGGTGTCATTGTAAGCGGTAGCTACAGTATTTATCTGCCTGTTTGTGTGCTTATGGTGTCAGTGTACGCGTTAGCTATGTATCTGCCTGTTTGTGTGCTTATGGTGTCATTGTAAGTGTGCAGGAGACATAGCCGTCTGCCCAGACCCAGACAGGACTCCGAATGAGGAGAGACGTACGCCTCCATACGCTTCAGTCAGTGTGATTCCACTTGAAAGGCAGCCAGACACCTTTATTCATCTGAGTTATCCAGTCCAATCCAGATTTGGGGAAGATGTGTCAAACCCCGCTGCTGTGCGGCGTGGAGGTGTAATGTGCCGTGGGGGTGTGGACAGATGTGAGCGGATGTGGAGGGGCTCAATTTAAGACTAGAATTTTAGAATATTAGTGAGATTAATAACCTTAAATCAAGTGAATATACTGTATGCTTATTATTCTAACTCTATTCTAAGACATTTTTAGACCATAGTTGTGCACTTGTTATAAGTGGAAATTCATTGTTCTATAATAATAAGGTAATTTAGCTTATTGTAAGCAGTATTTTGACAAAAAATGTTCACTCGCAAGATTTGCCATTAGAAAAAGAAGATTTTCACTTATAACAAGATAAAGAGGGAAAAAAAGGAGAAATCTGGCGAGTTTTCACATAGATTTCAGTTTCTCAAGGTTGTTGTTTTTGTACCAACAGTACTCAATGACCTCGAGGAAGGGAAGGAAGATCTATGTGAAAACTCGCTGGATTTCTCCTTTAAATCAAGTGCAAAAATGATTAAAAATGTCTCGTTATTATAAGCAAATAATAGAAACATAAGCATATATTCACTTGATTCAGGGTTATTTATCTCACTTAGTCTCTAGAATACCAGGATTTTTTGCAGTGCATGTAAGGTTTGTGCTCTTTGGTCATCTTTAATAATCAGTACAGTCTGACATGTAGTGAGTTGGTCTGTAAAGCAATACGGGGATCTTAGAGGGAAATGTGTGTGTTGACCTCATTACAGAGCAACCTACTTTAATTAGCCTGTTTTCCCAACATTTCTTTAGTCATTAGTAAGAATAGCCTCTCCACCAACACACACACCCCTTATCTACATCCATACATACACACACACACACACACACACACAATCATTCCTCATTCCTGCGGTTCCTCTTTCTTTAATTGTGAACTTAGCACTGTGTGTGTGTGAGAGAGAGAGAGAGAGAGAGACAGAGGGAGAGAGAGAGAGAGTATGTGTGTGTGTGTGTGTGTGTGTGTGTGTGCAATGCATCTTCTATCAAATGCAGTTCCATTCCAGAATGAAGGCAACCAAATAGAATACAGGCTATATATAGTATGTAGCTATGTGCTATGGGAGTGTCTACTGTAATTTGATATCAAAGATCCTTAACAACTGTCTCTATTGATATAGAATTCAGGCTATATACTGTATGTAGCTATGGGCTAACTGTATGTAGCTAACTGCCGACTTCAAGTTGATGAAAGAGGTGAGATGTAAGGTTTGAATAAAGAGAACAATTGGTTGTACTGTAAGCTCAGCAGCTGAATCGCTCAAGAAGAGATCATGTCCAAATCTGTCCATCATTATGTAGGCAGCAATTTCAGTCTCTTGAGGCAGTCTGGCTTGACATGAAATTATTTCAAATTGATGCAATCACAAACTGTCTGACTTGGACGTGAAAGTACATGGAATAAAATAGCCTTTAAAACTTAAATGAGCACTTTCAAACTTTCTGAGATATACTGGCACAGAAATGGATTGTACTGATGCTAACAAAACATATGTACTGCACCTTATTATGGACGACATTTCTTTCAAAACCTATAAGCCTACGCCACAAGTTATGTTATAATTCATGTATTGATCAACAACACCAACATATGCTTTAAGAGAACACTGCTTACCTAGTTGGCTGAATTCGCCCAATATAAAATTCCATATAGGATTGCTAGCATCAACCACCATATCAAACAACCCCAGAAAAAGACTCTGGCCTTCCAATAGACTGTACCATTGTCATTGGCCTCTCCAAATTGGCTCAGTAGGTGTCTGTGTGTCTGTGTGTGTATTCCCTGAGAGTTTAAACTGTCGAGCATAGAGGGTGGACTGTCAAGAATGTGTGTGTGTGTGTGTGTGTGTGTGTGTGTGTGTGTGTGTGTGTGTGTGTGTGTGTGTGTGTGTGGCACCTGTGTGGCAGGGTGGCTGCAGGGTGGCCTGGCTAAAGCTGCTGCTGCTGCCACTCTGCCTCTCAGTGCCCATCGCAGAAGGCGGCAGCAGTAGCCCTGTCGGTTGGCACGGCAGCAGTAGCCCTGTCGGTTGGCACGGCAGCAGTAGCCCTGTCGGTTGGCACGGCAGCAGTAGCCCTGTCGGTTGGCACGGCAGCAGTAGCCCCGTCGGTTGGCACAGCAGCAGTAGCCCCGTCGGTTGGCACAGCAGCAGCAGCCCTGTCGGTTGGCACAGCAGCAGCAGCCCTGTCGGTTGGCACAGCAGCAGTAGCCCTGTCGTCCGAGGATTCCGAGGGGCAGTGCGGGCGCCGCTGCCGTGCCACCCGACAGGAAGCAGAAGAGCTGTTGGCAGGAGGCCGAGGGGCAGGTCACCCTGCTGGCACAGCCTGTGCCACGGCCAGTCCATCACCAGGAGGAGGGTGGGCACCGGGCGGGGGAGGGGTGGGCAGGGGGAGGGCTGTGGCGTAGAGCACTCGCTCTTTGTCTCTGTCTGGCCCTGTCTTGGCTGCCTCTCTGTCTCTGTCTTCCTCAGGTGCTGTCTCGTTGGCCTGATGCTGTGTGCTGTCTCGTTGGCCTGATGCTGTGTTTGTGACTGTCTCAGGATGGCTGACTGTTTGTGACTGTCTCGACACTTCTGTCTTCTCTGGTTCCTGGTTTAATGGTCTCATTTTTTACCTCAACGTATGTGTGTGTGCGTGTGTATGTATGTGTTCATGCGTGATTGTGCGTGTATGTGCGTGTATGTGCGTGCCTGTGTGTGTGTGTGTGTGTGTGTGTGTGTGTGTGTGTGTGTGTGTGTGTGTGTGTGTGTGCGTGTGTGTGTGTGTATGTGTTCGTGGGTGTGTGTGTGTACGTGTGTGTGTGTATGTGTGTGTGTATCTTTGTGTGCTAAATGTATTTAAGATACAAATTTATTTCGTTGTAGTTCAAGGAAATCCTGGGCTTTCATCAGGCGTCGTTAGCACACACACACTCCGTGTCTCTACAAAGCTCCCACTGTACCGGCGGCTATGGATGAATATTAAACAGATGTATAATTAGCAGGGTTATTGCAGTATGTTACCACATGCCAGCGTGGCCCTCACACTGCCAGGGACCTTCTGCCGTCTCTGTAGCTGGCCCAGACGCGGGCCGGTGGCGGCCCGGCTCCGGTGGGTGGGAAGAGCCGTTTGCAGAGGGATTGCATCATCCGTAATGACCAGGCTATCAATGCACTCACCCAGCGGCTCCTCCCAATACCAATTGAGGAGGAAATTGGATGTGCGCTGAATTGTGGAATTGTATCGGAGAAAGAAAAAAAATCTTATCTATCTGTGAGCACGAGCTGAGGAAATATGGATAAGGACGGCTACTGTATGGTCTCTATTGATTGGGCTAACTGGCTCTTGTCACTGGACTTCCCAGCGCTGTGCACCAGGCGATGGGGGGAGATCAAGCAGCTCTCGTGCTGGACTGCCAGGATGTGATAAGCAACCGAGCTCACAGCGGAGACTCCAGGTGCGGTCCGGAGTGGTCAGTAGGTGTGTGTGTGTGTGTGTGTGTGTGTGTGTGTGTGTGTGTGTGTGTTTTTGTGTGTGTGTGTGTGTGTGTGTGTGTGTGTGTGTGTGTGTGTGTGTGTGTGTGTGTGTGTGTGTGTGTTTTTGTGTGTGTGTGTGTGTGTGTGTGTGTGTGTGTGTGTGTGTGTGTGTGTGTGTGTGTGTGTGTGTGTGTGTGTGTGTTGTGTGTGTGTGTGTTTGTGTGTTTTTGTGTGTGTGTGTGTGTGTGTGTGTGTGTGTGTGTGTGTGTGTGTGTGTGTGTGTGTGTGTGTTTGTGTGTGCGTGCGTGCGTGTTTGTGTGTGTGTGTTTGTGTGTGTGTGTGTTTGTGTGTGCGTGCGTGCGTGTTTGTGTGTGTGTATGTGTGTGTGTGTGTGTGTGTGTGTGTGTGTGTGTGTGTGTGTGTGTGTGTGTGTGTGTGTGTGTGTGTGCGATCAGGAGTGGTCAGGTGAAGCCTTGTCCAGGATGGAGTCTGTCTGAGATGCTGTGATACACAACCCAGGAAGGGAACTGAGGAGGTGGAAGCAATGCTGCCCCACAACTGGCCAGCTCTGGAGATGAATGCACTCCTAATGTACATGGCCATGGGTAAAATATAAACAAACATGGCATTCTGTCTTGCGGACCAGGCAAGCATAATATACTGCATACTGTATGTGTGTGTGTGTGTGTGTGTGTGTGTGTGTGTGTGTGTGTGTGTGTGTGTGGGGAGTGTTTTTCAGTGAACAGTGACAAGAAGCCAGGGGGAGATAGAGAGATGGGATGCCATCAGAAAATGGCCGTGGGTCGGACACGAGTGTGGGACCACCGTGGGCAGCAGTGGACCCTAATGTGGTCAACGCAGCAGCTTGCCCACAGCTCACCCAACACCACATGTAGCCCTGTGGTCAGCACCGTCTCAAGCATGTCAGAGTAGAACAGAAAGGAACATATTGTGGTCAGCACCGTCTCAAACATGTTAGAGTAGAACAGAGAGGAACATATTGTGGTCAGCACCGTCTCAAACATGTTAGAGTAGAAGAGAAAGGAACGTATTGTGGTCAGCACCGTCTCAAGCATGTTAGAAGAGAACAGAGAGGAACATATTGTGGTCAGCACCGTCTCAAACATGTTAGAGTAGAACAGAGAGGAACATATTGTGGTCAGAACCGTCTCAAGCATGTCAGAGTAGAACAGAAAGGAACATATTGTGGTCAGCACCGTCTCAAACATGTTAGAGTAGAACAGAAAGGAACATATTGTGGTCAGAACCGTCTCAAACATGTTAGAAGAGAACAGAGAGGAACATATTGTGGTCAGAACCGTCTCAAACATGTTAGAAGAGAACAGAGAGGAACATATTGTGGTCAGCACCGTCTCAAACATGTTAGAAGAGAACAGAGAGGAACATATTGTGGTCAGCACCGTCTCAAACATGTTAGAGTAGAACAGAGAGGAACATATTGCGGTCAGAACCGTCTCAAACATGTTAGAGTAGAACAGAACGGAACATATTGTGGTCAGAACCGTCTCAAACATGTTAGAGTAGAACAGAACGGAACATATTGTGGTCAGCACCGTCTCAAACATGTCAGAGTAACAGAAAGGAACATATTGTGGTCAGAACCGTCTCAAACATGTTAGAAGAGAACAGAAAGGAACATATTGTGGTCAGAACCGTCTCAAACATGTTAGAGTAGAACAGAACGGAACATATTGTGGTCAGCACCGTCTCAAACATGTCAGAGTAACAGAAAGGAACATATTGTGGTCAGAACCGTCTCAAACATGTTAGAAGAGAACAGAAAGGAACACATTGTGGTCAGAACCGTCTCAAACATGTTAGAGTAGAACAGAACGGAACATATTGTGGTCAGCACCGTCTCAAACATGTCAGAGTAACAGAAAGGAACATATTGTGGTCAGAACCGTCTCAAACATGTTAGAAGAGAACAGAAAGGAACACATTGCTGCTTTCAGCTTCCAGCTTCCACACCTGCGTCTATGTGCTGCACCTGGTGTTGTTGCACAGACCTTGAATGTTTTCTCTTTTTTTTTCAGTTCTCTTTAAAGCTGCTTGAAAACATTTTTGTATCTCAAGAGTTTCATGGGGGAGTTCAGCAAATGATTTGAATTTCCCTCCAGTGGGTCTGTGGCTGTGCTGGAGCGAAGGGAACCTGAACACAGAAGCTGAGCTGGGCGGGTGAGTGGGCTCAGTGCCAGGAGAGGGTGATCATCAGCTGGCACTATCAAGGGAGCACCTTAACCAGTGCTCTGGCCTGCCACTCTCCACAGAGTGAGATGAGGTGCTCTGGCCTCAATAGAGGGAGATGAGATGCTCTGGCCTCAATAGAGGGAGATGAGATGCTCTGGCCTCAATAGAGTGAGCCAGACGTCAGGTGTGTCTGGACGCTGGTCTGTTCCGTGCAGTTCACCTGTTCACCTGTCACTCTGCTGATCAATCACCTGTTCACCTGTTCTGCTGGTCAGTCACCTGTTCACCTGTCACTCTGCTGATCAGTCACCTGTTCACCTGTCACTCTGCTGATCAGTCACCTGTTCACCTGTCACTCTGCTGGTCAGTCACCTGTTCACCTGTTCTGCTGGTCAGTCACCGGTTCACCTGTCACTCTGCTGATCAGTCACCTGTTCACCTGTCACTCTGCTGATCAATCACCTGTTCACCTGTTCTGCTGGTCAGTCACCTGTTCACCTGTTCACCTGTCACTCTGCTGGTCAGTCACCTGTTCACCTGTTCTGCTGGTCAGTCACCTGTTCACCTGTCACTCTGCTGGTCAGTCACCTGTTCCGCCGCCCTGTTGATGAGTCACCTGTTCACCTATATCACTCTGCTGGTCAGTCACCTGTTCACCTGTTCACCTGTCACTCTGCTGATCAGTCACCTGTTCACCTATATCACTCTGCTGGTCAGTCACCTGTTCCGCCACTCTGTTGATGAGTCACGTGTGCTGCAGGTCGGCCGAGTGCCGGAGGATTCATAGCACGGGGCAAAGTGCAGGCTTGGGACAAAGAAACAGGCCTTTGTAAGCAAGTGATTAGGGTAATCAGAGGGGAAAGAAAGAAAGATAGACAGAGAGAAAGAAAGATGGAAAGAAAGAAAGTCATCAGTACATGTGTGAGCTTGGGGGCTTTGACTGCCGAGGCAAAGAGAGCTTTGAAGTCGTGAAAGCAAGAAGTC
>NC_085012.1:1174039-1186539 GCF_963854185.1 Sardina pilchardus
CTCTTCTCCTCTCTTCTCTTCTATTCTCTTGTCTTCTATTCTTTTATCCTCTCTTCTCTTTTCTTCTCTTCTCTTCTCTTCTCCTTTCTTCTCCTCTCCTCTCCTCTCTTCTCTTCTCCTCTCCTCTATTCTCCTCTCTTCTCTTCTCTTCTCTCCTCTTCTCTCTTCTTCTCTTCTCTTCTCTTCTCTTCTCTTTTCTCATCTCCTCTCTGCTCTTCTCCTCTCTTCTCTTCTATTCTCTTGTCTTCTATTCGCTTATCCTCTCTTCTCTTCTCAGGAGAGTGAAGGAGATGAGTGGAGAGAGGAGAGGAGAGGAGAGGAAAAGAGAGGAGGGGAGGAGAGTGAAGGAGAGGAGAGGAAAAGAGAGGAGGGGAGGAAAGTGAAGGAGAGGAGAGGAGAGGGGAGGAGGAGAGTGAAGGAGATGAGTGGAGAAGAGAGGAGAGCAGAGGAGAGGAGAGAGCAGCCGGAGTGGGTGAGACTGAAAGAGATTGGGCCACAAAACTTGATTAAAGGACGCCAGCTGTGTCCCCAGCTTGCGGTCAACTCGGACACAGACACAGACACACACCCACTCAAACACACACACACACTTCATCTAGTTCTCTTTTCCTCTAACACACATCCACCCCTGTCCATACACATACTCTCTCCTTCTCTTTCCCTGTCCCCAATACTCACTCACACACACACACACACACACACACACACACACACACACACACACACACACACACACACACACACACACACACACACACACACACACACACACATATTTGGCTCCCCTCTCCTCCAGGTGTAGAGCCTGTTTGACAGTGAAAGCTGTCTGGGGGGACTGGCCCCTGCTGCCCTCTCTCCCCTCCCTTCATCCCTCTCTCCATCCCTCCCTCCCTCTATCCCTTCCTCCCTTCATCCCTCTCTCTCCCCCCCCACACCTCCTCCTCTATTTCTCTGTCTATCTGTGATGGACCTGTAATTGACTGTGTAGCCTCAGCAGCTGGACACACAGTAGAGAGATGAGGTTACATCATGGATGGACAGGCCGCCGCCACCCACACCCCACCCCTCCACCCCACCCCACCCCCACCTCCCCACCTCCCCACCTCCCCACCCCACCCCCACCCCCACCTCTGACCGCTACTCTGGTCCAGTGATCTGACCAGATGGAACAGATCATGAGGATACATAACTGTTCTGATATGGTTCTGATCCATAACTGTGTACTTGTGATATATAACGGAGCACTCAGCTGCTTACAGTGTGACCCTAGTGGGCAGGGAGGTAGCCACACACAGGGGCATGGTGCTGACAGTGTGACCCTAGTGGGCAGGGAGGTAGCCACACACGGGGGCATGGTGCGGCATTACTGCATCTTTAACGTTTACGCTCGACAATCCTCATGTCCAGAAATCTGCCATCCGTGTCTGTCTGTCTGGCATGAACCCGAGGAGTGATCACAGTCAAGCATGCTGATATCAGAGCAGGTGGAGTAACAGGGGGTGGAGGTGGTGGTGCCTGTAGGGGGGTGGAGGTGATGGTGTCTATAGGGGGTGGAGGCGGTGTCTGTAGGGGGGAGGTGGTGGTGTCTGTAATAGGGTGGTGGTGGTGTATGCAGACTGATCCCAAAGGTAAACACAGGTCAGGATCCTCCAGCGCTCCTCTCCAGCGCAGCCTATCAGTGGCCTGCCTGCGAATCATGTCCCAGCACAATGGGTACAAGAGCAGCCTGAATAGGGCAGCGTCCAGTCGTCTCGCACATCTTTATTCAAATGGGGCTCTCGCACCAGGACAATGCGCTCACTGACACTGGACGGGACGACATCAGCAGTTTTCTCGATGTGCGGTGCGGCGGTATTGACCCGTGGGCTGGGCAGACAGGACAGTGCAGTGATGGTCACCTGTGGAGGCAGTTTTTGTTTTGTTTTTGTCCACTCAGGCGAAGAGGCAGACAGCTCACCTGTGTTGAGGTGCGGGGGGGTGATGAGAGGCTCCCAGCGGCGGCAGATTAATCTGGCTGAAGTCATGGCAACAGTTAACACCCTGCTATTTGACCCGTCACTCCACAGATGGAGGGGTCGGGGAGGGAATGGGGGGGTCGGGGAGGGAATGGCCGTTTGATGGGCCGTTTTCTGGGTCACTAGTGGCGCTCGTGATCTGAGACTCACCGGGAGTGTTGCCAGAGGAGCAGAGCTAGCTCAAGGGAATCTCAACACATTATACTCACGCTGAGTATCGTCCGTCTGAACACATTATACTCCAGCTGAATATCGTCCCCCTGAACACATAATACTCCAGCTGAATATCGTCCCCCTGAACACATAATACTCCAGCTGAATATCGTCCCCCTGAACACATAATACTCCAGCTGAATATCTTCCCCCTGAACACATAAATATACTCAAGCGGAGTATCGGTTAGAAAATCAGGTCAATGCAGAAATAGACATTAACACCATCGGTTCTAATTGGAATGATGGGCAAAGGGGCAAAGTCTTAGTTCTACAGTAGCTAAAGATGATTTAATAACGAGGCCAAATCAATTTACTAATTTATCGCCATGGTTACAATTCAAAGTGCAAACATGGACAAGCCAGCTTAATACTCCTCCATGCATGCCACAGCACAGCTCTAGTTGACGCATGCAGGCTTTGCTTGATCACAGAGCCAGCGCTTTGCCTGCTGTGTTAGAGCTGCACATTTCTTTGTGTCTTGTTAAGTTTGAAGGCCAATCAACGCTTCTCCCCCTTACACACAATGTAACCGAAACAACAAATGTTAATCCTAATTCCTGCCATTTAGCAGTGAATATGTCATCGCTTGTTTCTTGTGTTAAAGTGTGAGCACAGGAAGGAAATGAGACGGTTGGCAAAGCATGACACGTTCGCAAAGCCCGCGATGTGCCATTGTCACCTCCAACACAGACAGACAAAAGCAGCCGATGACAAAGAGGATGCCTCGCTTTGTCTCCCCCCCCCCCCCCCCGCTCATCCAGGCTGTCTTGGAGCACACAGATGCGCCCAAACATAAATTCTCCGCTGTATCACGCCAAGTCAGGCTGCCTCCACCGGCCATTGGCATTTTGTTGGCATTTCATGTGGCAAGTTTACAATGACACAAGCAGTTTCTTGCCCTCTCTGTCACAGCACGGGGGCCGATGTCAGCTCTGAGGCCCGTTTGCTTGTGGGGGGGGGGCAATAAATCCTGGTGACCTTGTCTGCGTGACCCATGCCAACAAGCTGAGCTAAGTCAACAAATGGATGCCGCATAATACAGACTTATTTTGGGTTTTTTTGTAGCTTCAAGAGCATATGGATGCCGTGAAGGCCATTTTGTACAGAGGGGCGTTAGTGAAAACAATCTCCCCTGTTGTGGGAACCTGTCTCCACAGCTCTTGCTGCAGGAGGGAGGGAAACAGCATCTCACCCATTTGCCCCCAGTGCAGTGCTGCCTCATTTCATTAGTACAGCACAGCGCCTTCACAGCAGCGCCACCAGCATTAGGGACCGTTTGACACTTTCATTCCCTTTTTGGCGCCCCACACCAAATGAAAGCCGAAGAGTAAATCTCCACACGGAACCGTCATGAGACACGAGACGAGATAAAAATGCAAATCCCCGCAGCTGTGTGCGTGGCGTCGGGCCAGCCCCGGCCCAGCTCCGGTGGGGTTCCGCTGCTGGTGACTCCACGGCCTCGCACGCTTTATGGTCCAAGGGGTCCGCGCGCTGATAGTGTTGCTATGAGACAGAGAGGCTGAGACGGCACATACGTATACACCGTCACCAGCACCATCACCTACACCAGCACCATCACCTACACCAGCACCTACACCAGCACCATCACCTACACCAGCACCATCACCATCACCTACACCACCACCTACACATACACCATCACCATCACCAGCACCATCACCATCACCTACACCACCACCTACCTTAGCACCATCACCATCACCATCACCATCACATCACATCACATCACATCACCATCACCTACACCAGAACATCACCTACACCTTGACATACACCATCACCATCACCTACACCACCACCTACCTTAGCATCATCACCTACACCTTCACATACACCAGCACCATCACCTACACCAGCACCATCACCATCACCATCACCTACACCATCATCAGCACCATCACCATCACCATCATCTACACATCACCTACACCTACACCATCACCTACACCATCATCAGCACCATCACCTACACCATCACCATCACCTACACCATCATCAGCACCACCACCATCACCATCATCAGCACCATCACCTACACCATCACCATCACCATCACCATCACCATAACCATAACCATAACCATAACCATAACCATCACCTACACCAGCACCATCACCATCACCTACACCATCACCTACACCACCACATCACCTTGGGAGCCTGATTGGTTATTGTATTGGGTTCAGCTAGATGGCATTTATCTGTGAAAGAAAAGGTGGCATATGGAATAGAGTCTCTGTCTCAGTGCCGCGGCTCCTGAGCTGGCCCGTATAAAGCGAGTATGGTGGCCCTGCTATATTAATGAGGAGCGAGGGAGAGGTCTGGGAGTGAGTACAGTGTTGATTCTTCGCTGCCAGGGCGGCATTAATCTGCGACGGTGGGCGTTAATATGTAAATAGATTAGAAAGGAGTCGTGCGAGATGATGGGGCATCACGCTGTTCGACAGCACGCTGGAGGCCGGTGCTAAATCCCGCACGGAGTGCCAGCACTTGTCCCGAAGATTAAAAGTTTAGGGTTTCATACCTGGCAAGACGGTCACTGAATCGCAATGTACGGCTGAATTCCTAAGAGAAGCGACTGGGCCTTTAAATTCCTCAGAACTTTGCACTGGATCATCTTTGCAAACAAAAGGATTAGAGTGCATTAGTAGATTTACAGAGATCATGAAAAGATAAATGTACTGTATGCAGATGTGGTGCTGGAGGCCTCAGAGTGGGATAGCGACCAGAGGGGTGTTTACCAACCTCTGTTGTCGCTCATAATGTTGCAGATTTTGTATGTGTGTGTGAGAGAGAGAAAAAAAGTGGGAAGTGAGAAAAGAGTGGGAAAAAAAGAGCGCGAGAAAGAGAGAGATGTGTTGTGCTTGAACACGTCAGAAAGAGCGTGTTCATTAAACAAACTTTTTTTTTTCCCTGTGAGCTGTAAACTTGCAAAGTTGCAATTGAATAAGGTGAATTTGAGCTCGTTCTGTTTTCGCCTGTGTGAGATTCTAATTTGGGGTGCATTCCCTGGCACGCTGGAGTGAACACCCTGAGACACTAAGGGAAGTGTCTCTGTGATGGTGTGTGTGTGTGTGTGTGTGTGTGAGAGAGAGTCTATGTCTGTGTGTGTGTGTGTGTGTGTGTGTGTGTGTGTGTCCGTCTCAGAAGTTGAATCTTGACCTTAGCGTCTCCAGTGCGTGTGTGATGTAGGCCAGTGCTCTGTGCTTTCTTATTCTCGCTGTAAGCCACAGCGGCGCCCGCGAGAGATGGGTCTGAGCAGACCATCTGGAGAGACGACTTTAAAGGTTGCACTCTGGTGAAACGACTTTAAAGGTTGCACTCTGTCCACTGGGCCTCCTTGCCGAGCTCTGTGAGTGACTCATGCTCGACTAACAGTAAACATGCAGAAAATATGCATCTCAGCTACAGATGCGCACTCGTCATGAATACTAAACAATCTTCCCGCGGCACAAAATGAGAATGACCTGTTAGCTGCACGCTGTAATCCGCCGTCTCTAACCGCTAGTACTGGGCTCCATATGCTAACTACCTCACTGGAACGGTATGTTATTACGCCCTCATTATAGCGTAATAAAGGATTAAGTGCAGAATAACATACTGTACCGTTAGCGGTTCCAGTTGTGTCTTGTGCCCTGTTTATTTAAGGCCATCTTAACCTTTGCATGATATACAGTATAGCATGCGTACAGTATGTGTTATCATTTGTTGTTTTATATTACAGTGTATAGCATCATGTGATTTCAATGGAATGAGATCATATTTACCTACATGATGCTGTATATGGTTTATGGGTCATTCTTCATTATCTAGGGACATGTAAACATCATGTTGGGGGATAGTCTTAAAAAAGCTTGGTTGATTTTTACCCTGGCTGAGCTGAATCCTGAAGCAGAACAAAACAGTGATGAATGCACTGCACTCAGGTCGAATATAACATAACAAATGTAAATCTGTTACGATACACAAAGGAGAGTTTTGCTGAAATGCATAAAGGAGGCTTTACGAGACAAGAGAGTAATCTTCCCCAATGGCCTTTTTGGAAAGCATGAGTGAAGGACGAAATGTCTGTCAGAGACGTAATCGTCTATTTTATGCGCCATAAACTAGCACAGCCTCGTGACCAAACAGCAGCACAAGCGTTGAGGTAGGAACCACTAACGAGGACGTGGAGAAGCAGGGGAAAAAAAAGAAAATGTTGTTATTATTATTACACAACCCGTATTCCTTAAACCTGAGTCATGTCAGCTTTAAGTGGATCTGAATTCAAGATTGCTGGAGAGAGGGAAAGGATGCAGAATGAATCTGTCTCTTTTCATTCTAGCCTGAGCAGCAACACAATCTAAACAAAAGATGGCCACCAAGATTGCCAGCAGTGTCCATTAATGAACACTATTGGAGGCTACATCCTTCTGACTCCCCATCAGTCTGGCCGCGTCCTTTTTAAATGGTGGGCTATTATCAGCCATGTCGCCTATTATTTTGGGCACGCTACAGAAGAAAGGAGCACAGCGCAGGCCTTGCGGTAGCTGCACACTGCGCTTGGTGTCAGAGAACATAGAGGAAGGCCTGGAGTGTGGGAGCGCACCGAACAACTAACCTTTAAGCCTCTCGCTCTTTCTTCGCCTTAAAAAGTGTTGCGCTGTCAGCACCTGCTCTTTTTTTTTTAAAAAAAAGAAAAGAAAAGAAAAGAAAAGCAGCGCAGCTTGATTGAAAGTGAACCCGTATCCTGTGGGGACTATGGATGACAGGACACTGGGCTCCAACAGCCTGGGAGTCATTTTGAAAAGGAGCCGAGAGAGAGAGAGAGAGAGAGAGAAAGAGAGAAAGACAGAGGGAGAGAGAGAGAGAGAGAGAGAGAGAGAGAGAGAGACAGAGGAAGAGAGAGGGAGAGGAAGAAGCATAAAGGAACATAAAGAGAAGAGCAAACAAAAGACAGGAGAGGCAGAGAGGATGGGAGAGAGTAGCAATGAGCAGCATGTGTGTGTGTGTGTGTGTGTGTGTGTGTGTGTGTGTGTGTGTGTGTGTGATGGGAGAGGAGGGGAGTAGCAATGAGCAGCAGCAGCACGCCGGCATCTGCTACATGAAAGTAGCACCTGAAAGCAGGTTGTGTGTTGGGGGGGGGGGGGGGGTGGGGGGTGGGGGGGGGGTAAGGGGGTTGCTGAAAACAGAAAGCAGACAAAAGGTGGTTGTATCCGTTTGCCGTTTGCCGTTTGCTAGGAGGCTGTTTTGTATTCGCCAGAGATGGCACACAGCAGGGAGTCCCCTCATAGTCTCTTTAAAATGCTACTATTGTTGAACACTCACTCACGTGACTCCCTTCAGTCCAAAAACACAGGGTGCTACAAGCAATTACCCCCCTTACCTGTGTGTGTGTGTGTGTGTGTGTGTGTGTGTGTGTGTGTGTGTGTGTGTTGGGGGGTGGTGGTATTACAAGTCCTGTGTCATTTCTAAGCGATTTTGAAAGCTGCCTTTGATTACAGGCAGAAGGACCTCTGTGTGTCCCTTTTAGCCCCCCCCCCACACACACACACACACACACACAAACGTGTTAATGGAATGGAGAATGGCGCTCCAGTGCGAGCGCCGGCCTCTGCTTTTGTGCGTGGATTAAGCTGCGCCTACTCACGCGTGCGGTCGGGAATGAGGTGTTTCAGACGTGACTGATGAGAACTGTCCCTTTCATTAGCGAGTCAACAAGTCAGCTTTTAAGTGAATCTTCTCTTTCACGCATGGAGCCACAGACCTGCTCTTCTTTGAGTAGTCATAGGGGAGCGACAGACCTGCTCTTCTTTGAGTAGTCGTAGGGGAGCGACAGACCTGCTCTTCTTTGAGTAGTCATAGGGGAGCGACAGACCTGCTCTTCTTTGAGTAGTCATAGGGGAGCGACAGACCTGCTCTTCTTTGAGTAGTCATAGGGGAGCGACAGACCTGCTCTTCTTTGAGTAGTCATAGGGGAGCGACAGACCTGCTCTTCTTTGAGTAGTCGTAGGGGAGCCACAGACCTGCTCTTCTTTGAGTAGTCGTAGGGGAGCCACAGACCTGCTCTTCTTTGAGTAGTCGTAGGGGAGCCACAGACCTGCTCTTCTTTGAGTAGTCGTAGGGGAGCCACAGACCTGCTCTTCTTTGAGTAGTCGTAGGGGAGCGACAGACCTGCTCTTCTTTGAGTAGTCGTAGGGGAGCCACAGACCTGCTCTTCTTTGAGTAGTCATAGGGGAGCGACAGACCTGCTCTTCTTTGAGTAGTCGTAGGGGAGCCACAGACCTGCTCTTCTTTGAGTAGTCGTAGGGGAGCGACAGACCTGCTCTTCTTTGAGTAGTCGTAGGGGAGCCACAGACCTGCTCTTCTTTGAGTAGTCGTAGGGGAGCCACAGACCTGCTCTTCTTTGAGTAGTCATAGGGGAGCGACAGACCTGCTCTTCTTTGAGTAGTCGTAGGGGAGCCACAGACCTGCTCTTCTTTGAGTAGTCATAGGGGAGCCACAGACCTGCTCTTCTTTGAGTAGTCGTAGGGGAGCCACAGACCTGCTCTTCTTTGAGTAGTCGTAGGGGAGCCGAATGCAAATGCGTCAGCAGTCCACTCAGGAGGCATATGGGGCAGTGTGTGTGGATGTGGAGCGATATAAGCTGAGCTAGAGAGCAGTGCACCAAGTCAGTCCACCTCTCTCTTCTCTTCTCTTCTCCCCCTCGCCTTTTTCAAATCAATTCCAGAAATCATGTGACAATTATGAACAATTTGAGAAATATGATGTGTGATCATGGAGTGGATCCAGAGACAAAAGCGATTAGTTCTAATTATCCTGCCGTCAGATGCAGTAGGCGGCTCTGCGCGGCTCGGCGTGGCTCGGTGTGTGTGTGTGTGTGTGTGTGTGTGTGTGTGTGTGTGTGCGGCTGCTCAGTCTCCTGGGCACCGCTCCGCTCCGCTAGCGTCCCTCTGATGAGCCCTGCCATGATGAATGGGCCCCAAATCAAAACTCTGTGTGTGTGTGTGTGTGTGTGTGTGTGTGTGTTAGGGGAATATAGATTTATGCACACTTGTTTTGTTAACTTGGTAAAACCATTTGTGTGGGTCAATTCTAAGATATTGCTAATATTATTAGCTTATGCTAATGAGCTCTTTTCCGGTCAGTTTATGATGATTAAAAGTGGCACAGCAAACAGACCCGCCGAAATGTGGCGCACCGGCCAAGTACAAAAGAGCTTAACTGTGAGAGTTAAGAATGATCAACAGTGACTCCCACAGTTAATTACATAAGAACACTGAATCTGACGTGCGATCTGTAAGGCTGTACGCACAATACCCTCGTCTGTGGAAGAAACACGCCAACTTTTAGAGTAGAAATACATACCCTTCTCTTCCCCTTATAGAATACATACCCCTCTCTTCCCCTTATAGAATACATAGCCTTCTTTTCCACTTATACAATACATACCATTCTCTTCCTCTAATGTATAGAATACATTCTCTTCCCCGTATGTACTGTATATTGAATACATAGTGCCCTTATAGAATATATACCCTTCTCTTCCCTGTATGTATACAGTATATTGAATACATACTGTAGTACCCTTATAGAATATATATGTATACCCTTCTCTTCCCTGTATGTATACAGTATATTGAATACATACTGTAGTACCCTTATAGAATATATATGTAACGTTGGCGTGCTCCTTTAAGATCCTGCAGCGTTGTTCCTCCTCACACTGGCGTGCGCAACAGTGTCATCACCGCCTGGCGTTTCATTTTGGCAGGTCCTGTGAGAATCGGTCTGTTTCACACCCACTATCTCCTAAATAGGCTTATCTTCAAGGCCTGCGTGTGTGTGTGGAGACACCTAGTAAGTACTGATTAAATGAGTACACTTCTATACACAGTCTGCGCTAAACTCCGAAAAGTTGTCATAGCACATTGTGTTATGTGTTGCTTAGAAAAAAAACTGCAAGCCCTCACCTCCAAAACGTTCTGAAAGTGTATTGTGTAGAACTAGCCGGACTCTCTGGAGGCACTCTGACTGAAGTAGCAGCTGTGCCAGTTGTGAGTCTGTTGGACTGTTTGTCATGCGCATTCTCTTCACTGTTATACACTGTACATATGAAAGAGTCCCATAAAGGGCAGCCGAGACAGAGCAGACATCATTAACAGTCTTCCACATAAATCATTTGGACTTTGTGATGGTTTCTGAGGCGCGTGTCTGCAAGGCTACATCCAAAACACACATTTGTCAAAGATGTTAAGCGATCAAAGCCGTGAGCGTGTTGTCTGCACTTCACCATCATTCATTATGCATCGGGGTCCAGGCTGCACTGAGAGGAGGGGGGGGGTTGGTGGGGGGTGGGCACCCAGCAGAGACAGTGCTCTCATCTCCTCTCTTAGGCTGCACGGGAGTGAGGCCTGGCATGTGTGAGGCTACTGTGCTAGAAGGTAATGCTAAAAAAGGATCATAGTAATCTTGTTTTCATAGCTGGAAAGAGCTTTCACATGTGCCATGTTGTCTTACTTGTGATGTATGCTGAGTCAAAAGGAGTCACAGAATGTGTAGTAGTGGAAGTGGAAGGAGCTTTCAGACCTGCAGGCTTAGTGGAGACATGCTGTTTCATGCATCAGTATTGTCTGGCAATAATCAGACGGCTCTACGAGAGGAAACAGTGTTTCAGAGTGATGGGTTGCCAATTGATTCCGGGAGATGAGAGAGCCACTGATATCTCTCAAGTCTTTCAGCTCGCAGTGAAATCAGATGAGGTGTTATCTCCCAGAAGAGAAAGAAGAAGATGAAGAAGAAGATGAAGAAGAAGACGAAGAAGAGGAAGAAGAAGAAGAAGAAGAAGAAGAAGAAGAAGAAGAAGAAGAAAAAGAAGAAGAAGAAGAAGAAGAAGAAGAAGAATTTTTCATTGCACTTCACAGTTTGATTTGTTTCAGCTGAGCGCTCGGAGCCAGACTGGCTGGCCTGGTGTCATGTAGCATATAGCAGCGTGCTGCATCAAAGCCGCTGATTCCTCCGTACGAACCTTTGATCCTGCCGGCCTTTGGTCACACCTCAGGACATCTTCTCCTGCCGTACGTACAGCACAAGCGTGGAGACATCCACTTCCAAAACTAACAATTTCCCTAATGCAACGTGGCACGGCAAGTCGACAGGCCCCGGTCCTAAACTCTGTGGAAGTGTGTGGTGCATATGACAAGGCTCTTCAACAGACCCAGTGTGGGATAAACACATGTTTGTCTGCTCCGTTCTTTAGTGCGGTGTTCCTGTGTGGGGTACGCATGTTTGTCTCTGCTCCGTTCTTTAGTGCGGTGTTCCTGCGTGGTGTACGCATGTTTGTCTCTGCTCCGTTCTTTAGTGCGGTGTTCCTGCGTGGTGTACGCATGTTTGTCTCTGCTCCGTTCTTTAGTGCGGTGTTCCTGCGTGGTGTACGCATGTTTGTCTCTGCTCCGTTCTTTAGTGCGGTGTTCCTGTGTGAGGTACGCATGTTTGTCTGCTCCGTTCTTTAGTGCGGTGTTCCTGCGTGGTGTACGCATGTTTGTCTCTGCTCCGTTCTTTAGTGCGGTGTTCCTGCGTGGTGTACGCATGTTTGTCTCTGCTCCGTTCTTTAGTGCGGTGTTCCTGCGTGGTGTACGCATGTTTGTCTCTGCTCCGTTCTTTAGTGCGGTGTTCCTGTGTGAGGTACGCATGTTTGTCTGCTCCGTTCTTTAGTGCGGTGTTCCTGCGTGGTGTACGCATGTTTGTCTGCTCCGTTCTTTAGTGTGGTGTTGTTCCCGTGTGACCTGAGAGACTTGTCATCTGTGAGCGTGTCATGCAGTGCACTATCACAAAGGCACAATGAATTCTTTTTTTGGAGCTGATCCAGAGATAACAAAGTCTCTTTTCTAAGACGCCGGTTCAGGTCAGACGGTGGTGTCTGTGCGTCTGGACTTTGCTGGAAGACTGCCTTTGATCCTATTCGTTCTTCACAAGTGCCTGATCTGTGCTTTCAAGGCCTCTCTGTTCCTGTTGTTACGTTGCTTGATTTCAATTGGCCCTCCCCACAAACTGTTAGGGCAAATTGTGTGAGATGATTCGCCAACACAGTTTGATTTCCAACTTTGTCCCCCTCATGATTCTCACTCAGTGCATCTGGCAAAGAAAAGGCTTTCATGATCAAAATGCAGTAGGCATAGATATCTTTTTAAATAATGAATTCTTTGAAGCACTTTTTGAGTTGCTACTATTATCCTCCCATTTCATGAAGTCATTTGAGACTAAGAGAGAC
>NC_085012.1:1191539-1206539 GCF_963854185.1 Sardina pilchardus
GTGTGTTACACTGAGAGCCTATTAATGACCGCGTAGCACACAGTGGAAAAGGCTTTTTTCTGACAACGATGTTTCGGCAGGTTTATGTG
This sequence comes from Sardina pilchardus, assembly GCF_963854185.1. NCBI lineage: Eukaryota > Metazoa > Chordata > Actinopteri > Clupeiformes > Clupeidae > Sardina > Sardina pilchardus. The sequence goes on from NC_085012.1 coordinate 1,191,629, forward strand.
TATACACTTTGCTTCGTGTATTCTTTATTCCTCTTCAAACACAATCTCAGAAAAGGAGCATTCAGCCTTCCTCCTCCAGGAAGCTCTTCCTCCTCCAAGATGCTCATCCTCCTCCCAGCGATCACGTGCTCTCTAAACTCATAGCATTGGCACCCAGCAGACGGATCTCTCACAACACTGGTGCTAATGCAAGAGCAAACACACAGACACAATTTACACACACACCAAGCAAGTGGGCTGCGCTCACAGCAAACAGAGTTAAACTCACACCAGACAAGTTTAGCCAGCACATTACAAAGGTCGTCTGTGAAATCTCATATGCCGCTCTGGAGAGTTATTGCCAGTAATTTGATCCGGGCAGACCTCTCATAATGGCCACCTCTCAATTATGCAGAGCATCACGGCGCACGGAGGAAACAGATGGTATTGATATAGGGATGAAACCCTCTGTGTGCTCCCGTATGGGTGGCATGTCTACAAGAAGGAGAGTCAACGCGATTTCCATGAAGAGAAAACACGGCTGAGTTCTGAGATAGGAGACAAACTGAACAGCGCTGCAGTCGCTATATGGATTAATGCAGTCATTGGCATATCAAATGTGTTACAAGGCTTACAGTGTAAGTCCTTTTTGCATCAAGCATACAGTAGCATGGCCACCGAATGTGTGCATTTGCCTTGGGCCTGCCCTGCTGATCTAGTCAAACAGCTGCATACATTGGCGTGAACATGACATGAATATTCATCTCTGCCATGGCCATTCCTCAAGAGAAGCTCTCCTGCTCTCCCCAGGAAACACACACACACATTCCTCAAGAGAAGCTCTCCTGCTCTCCTGCTCTCCCCATTTTTACACACACACGCCCGAGCAGCTCAGGAAACACACACACACATTCCTCAAGAGAAACTCTCCTTCTCTCCTGCTCTCCCCATTTTTACACACACACGTCCCAGCAGCTCAGGAAACACACACACACACTGACTGAACGGCCAGCCAATGTTGCATATGCCACTTGTGCGCTTGACCTGTGGACACTCTGTGGGGCACATCTCTCCCCTCTCCCTCTCCAATACACACACACACACACACACACATAAACACACACACACACACACACACACACACAGACACACAGACACACACACACACACACACACACACACACACACACACACACACACACACACACACACACACACACACACACACACACACAAATGACCAAATGCACACACTCACACAAAGACCCAAACACACACAGACACACACACACACACACCTCTACCCCACTCCTCGAGTGTTGTTAGACGGTGAAAGTCCACTATCAGAATTCCAGTTGTGTAAATGTCAAACAGAATGCTAGAGTGAGATGGGTAATGTAATCCCTCTCGCGGGGAGTCATGCGATCCATATTAAAGATTTGGAGAAGATAAAGCAGGGAGTCGGGCCTCAGAGAGTGGAGAGAGGGAGGGAGGGAGGGAGAGAGAGAGAGAGAGGGAGGGAGAGAGGGAGGGAGAGAGAGAGGGAGGAAGGGAGAGAGGGAGGGAGAGAGAGAGGGAGGAAGGGAGAGAGGGAGGGAGAGAGAGAGGGAGAGAGAGAGGGAGGAAGGGAGAGAGGGAGGGAGAGAGGGAGGGAGAGAGGGAGAGAGAGAGGGAGGAAGGGAGAGAGGGAGGGAGAGAGAGAGAGAGGGAGAGAGAGAGGGAGGGAGAGGGAGGGAGGGAGAGAGGAGGTGGTTGTGCGTAGAGCCCCTCTGTGTCAGGTTCAAGGGCTCCTGAAGGGGCTCCTGCTGAGAAAGATGGCATTCCGTAGGCCCAGATGTGAGTGTGTGTGTGTGTGTGAGTGTGTGTGTGTGTGTCTGTCTGTACATGCACATTTGTGTGTACGTGTGTGTGTGTGCATGTGTATGTGTGTACTCTCAGTGTGGCGTCCCCAGCAGGTTGTCTGAAGTGTTCGGCGTATCTGACTCAGTCTCGTAGTCGTAGCGCTGATCGCTGCTCCTGCGTTTGTCTCCCGTCCTCCTGACGGTGCGCAGGAACGCTGGGATGTCTGCGCTCTGTCTGCACGCACACACGCCGCTTGAGCTGCCGTAGAGCAACATCAGTCAGCGCCAGACATTAACGTTGCTCCGCCGCTTCCTGTTGGAATGCAGTTTCCAGTCTGCTGATGATGGGGTAGGTAGTGATGCTGAAACTGTGAGTCTGAGAAACAGGAAGTCTTTCCGCAGAGGATCATAACTCAATATGAGGCCCGATAAGTGATCTGAAAGCACTCGGAGAGAAAGCCGCCAGGTCTCCGATAGCGTGGCGTGCAGACACACAGGCAGACACACGGAACGGAACTGGGCCATGTCTCCAGGGACGGCAAACGCCACTCAAATGCCACCCTTTACTCCAAAGTGAAGTAAGAAAAGGCAAAATTGTATTCTGATTTCCTGTAAACGCTGATGTAAATGCATGTTTGATTGGCTTGGATCCCAACAGCCAGTACTACATGTAACACGAGGGCAGCGCATGATTATGATGCAGCGTTGTTTCCTCCATGTTGTACTAACGCTAGGGCAGCGCAGGATGATGATGCAGCGTTGTTTCCTCCATGTTGTACTAACGCTAGGGCAGCGCATGATTATGATGCAGCGTTGTTTCCTCCATGTTGTACTAACGCTAGGGCAGCGCATGATTATGATGCAGCGTTGTTTCCTCCATGTTGTACTAACGCTAGGGCAGTGCATGATTATGATGCAGCGTTGTTTCCTCCATGTTGTACTAACGCTAGGGCAGTGCATGATTATGATGCAGCGTTGTTTCCTCCATGTTGTACTAACGCTAGGGCAGCGCAGGATGATGATGCAGTCTCTTAATTCTTGACGGCTCTTCCGCGGCGTTGTTTCCTCCATGTTGCATCATTGTTTGTTTCAAGCGAGGGATTAAAAACATTTTATACGGTGATGGGAAATAAACAACAACAACAACCAAAGTCTGAGAGTAGTAGCACTTGAGATCCAAAACAACCGTTTCAACTGCACACGCCCCAGAGCCCCACGATATATATATTTAATCACGGCAGAGCAGCAGCTTCCAGGCAGCGGAGGCGGAGGGAGGGGTGTGTGTGCGGAGATGACAGCTGATCTAATTGACCTTTGGAGTGGCGAGAGGCTTCTGATCAGTCTGCAGGCTGACGCGGCGGCTGCTGACGCAGCGAAGGCTGACTTGAGGCCTGTCAGGAGAGCGGCCCGCCCCCTGAATAAGCTCCGGAGTCCAAGGGCAGACGGGCCAGGCCAGGCCGGACGGGCAGCGATCCCCCCCCCCCACAGGGTCCTCCAGGGGCCTGCTCTGCTCTGCTCCGCCCTGCTCTGCCTCCTCCTCTCGGGCTAAGCTGCCTGCAGCCGCGGATGCTGGCTGTGCCTTTTTGTGTCTTAACTCTTTGCTGTGTGGCGCGGCAGTGGTGTGCTCCTGGGTGGCGTCGTCTGTCTTTGTGTCTGTTATGTGTGTGGATGGATCGTGTGGTTTGTCACCATGACATCACGTCGCCATGGCGGCGCATTAGAGGGAATGTTGATCAGGATTCCGACGGCCAAAGCCGATGATGTCACAGTTGTTTGTGGTGATATCACAATCGGCTTTCATGCTGTTGAGTTCAGTCTTCTCAAACCAGTCACGTTTTCATCTGCCCGCTATGTGCTCTGATGGACATGTTATCTCTCTTTTCTCTCTCTCTCTCTCTCTCTCTCTCTCTCTCACACACACACACACACACACACATATATATACAGTATACACAAACACTTGCATGCATAGAAACACAGTCACACAAACAAGAACACACACACTCACACACGCACACACATTCACATACTGTTGGCTACAGAAGCAAATGTACTTTTGTGGCGTAGGATTAAGTTGTTACCCTGCTACCTCATTGTTTGGTCTGCTTGGTGGTTTATCGGTCAGACTCTATACATGATGGCTCAAGCCGACTCCATTCCTGGCCTGGTGTCCTGGCTCTTGGTGGGAAGGTGTAGCGTGGGCCAAGAGAGTGCCCGGTCATCTTGGACGAGACCCAATGTGGCCAGGCTCCATGACTTTAGTTTCACTTCTAAAGTTACGAGATTGGACCTCTAGCCTTGATGGAGATCTGCTCTCTTGGAGTGCCCCTCTAGTTCATAAGATATGATCTCAAATGAAAAGAGCTGTATAATGAACCTCTCCAGCAATGTAGCCCGGAGCTGTTTCAGACTAAATGAGCAGGGAAATATATTTCATGAAACCTTTGCAATCTGTGTACAAAGTTTCCTGAGATATTTCTTCTTAAATCACGGCCATTCCGGCCACATGGCCTTTGTTTACTGTGACCATCACTACGGTAACGCTGAGAGTGGTGTTTTAGTCCGCGCTGTGGTCTCTAGATCTAACATGCTCCTGTTCATGCAGTAAACAGAGTAGCTCTCATATGCTCCCTTACACCTCCTCAGTGCTGTTGCATAACATAGCATATATGCCTGCAAGGCGAGCACTTGGACTGAGATGAACTTTCTATTGTGCAATTCCTCAAACGGCGCTGTCCGCAGCCTTGGCGTAGTTAAGTGCATTATGGGAAAGTGGCTTTGACAGGGAATCTCTATCACTTTCGGGATATCAATCAGTTTGTGTCACGGAGGCAGAGAAGCGAAAGAGCTGCCAGATGGCTGTGCGAACAAGAGACGCAATTAGGCACTCCAGCAGAAAAGTTCCCTAATTGATTATCTGACAGGCCCGCGCCATGGCAACGATAAAAAAAAGAAGATGGATACCCGATAGCGATCTGGAATTGAAGTAATGTGTCAATTGAGGATGATGACGGTGCCACCGCCACGTTATCTGGATCCGTCTGAGGGGTTCCGCTGCTTTTGCGCGCGATCTCATCGCTAGCCGCCTCATACCTAATGATGCAAGCAGGGCGTTGATGAGGAGAGGCGTCGGTGAGAACATCTATCACAACTGCACTGGATTACTCTCAAGCTCCGCCCAAGCTCCGCTCTCCTGTGCATTGATTGGAATGATGTTTGAAATAGCATATTGTGTCTGGGTGTTTGTGCTGCAGATGAATGTAGTCTTGCTTTGTGATGTTTTAATTGTTCTCAAATCATGGGAAATGGGGAGCGGGAGGGGTGGCATTGCCACAAGGCGGCATCAATAACGCATGACAGATGGTGTTGGCTAAGGCACAATAAATGGATATGATTTTTTTTTAAATGCCATTTACATAAATGATCCTCTGTGAAATTCCTCATCAGCAACCAAACATGCTGATGTGTTTGAAGATGGCTGTCGTCGTCTTGGCAGGAACAAAGTCATGATCATCATTTTGTTGAATTAGAAAACACACACAGGTTGGGCATCTCCCAGAGCGCTTAATTAGACTCCAATTTAGGATCTGTGTCAATTAATTTCATTTTCCCACAAGGATGTGAGAGCCTAAAGCTTTATTAAAGTATTTTTAAAGCAACAAAAGTTTTCAGAACACTTTGCTTATAAGTTCTAATCCGCCCTGTCATATTGAATAGCCTGTGATGAATATAACCTGCAATGAATGAATCGAGTACTTGTATAACTCTGCGGTCACCTACTTAGTCTCATATCCATTCAAGTACACTTACTTCCTAATATCCTATTAAATTATAGCACATGTGCACTTTATCCTTTTAAAATGTGCGGCCTACTTTACATTACATGGTTGAAATGTATCATTTTGTCAAAGTTTCTAAGTTGTAGTGGCAATTATGGCCCCCTTAAGACCTTTATAAGTGAAGTTATTCAAGTAATTCAAGCAGGCCCTCCAATCCCACCTCCTCAAGTTGGCCTTTCAGGTTAAACTCCCACTGTTCCTCAAGCCTCTCCTGCCACCTCTGGAGCTGTCATGCTGTCATACTTCCCTTTTCTTGGTCTTTGTGTCTTGGGTGTTTTCTTCATACAGTATGTAGCCTAGTTAGCAGCTGCTGCAGTTAGATATGTAGCTGAGGCCATGATGCCTTATGCTCAGCAGGCTAGCGCAGACGCACTGCTCCTGGGGGCCATATTGGAGTAGACAAAGTGCTCTGGGTTCAAGCCCAGAAAACAGCGGGACCCTGATGCTTATAGGTCCATTTAATGAGAGTGGACATATGCCCGGGGAGGACGCCGTGCCCCGCCAAAGCTCTCGTTTGGGCTGCTTTTCCCGCTTTGTCATCCAGTACCAGCTACCTCAGGGTTTCACCTTGCTGTTGCTGTTGGTTTGAATTAGGATATTTATTTTGCTATGACGTCCAGAATTATTGTACATTACCACAGAATCAAATGGAAACCATTGCCACAGCCCAGGGGACGCTAAACTGATCCCTGTCCACTTAAAGGGCTGATGCTTGGGTCTGCATAGTGTTTCCCAAAAGCGTTGTTAAGCAACCACATGTGGTAACGGTGGAGAGAGAGTTTTCAAAATGGCAGCCTCTCTATCATTTAACTGCAGGAGTTGTTCAGCTGCACTAGCAGAGGAAGTCTCTGTTTATGAATTGTTCTCTCCTAAACAGAGACAATGGACTAAGCCATCGGGCTGAAGCACTTGATCATTCTGATAACTGCACGCATACATCATGCTGAAAGAAAGCACTGGATTTGATTAACATTCTTTAGAAGATAAGTCTTTGTATTCTTCGCATCTTAGCTGTTTCATGGAGATCAGACTAATCTGACGTATCGCTAGATTCCGTGGTGTCAGTGCCGGCCAGATCAGCGGAGCAGAATAGGAACGGTGCGGCGTCACTTTAGAGTCAGATTTACCGCCTGATCCCGGCCCAGTTCAGTCCATCAAGTGCCTCCTGTGGCAGGCACAGAGACCCCTCCACATAAGCCTGATGCTCGTACATCTCGGCCTAGATTTATGATGTGGGAGACGCTGTACTGGGGGAGGTAATCAAATATGGAATATCTGTCCTTCTCACTAAGCGTTCATCACAGGTGACATATGTAGGGAAGAGGTGAAAGTGTGGGCTTGCTTTGTCAACAGAGAGCATCTCGCTCTGTAGTCTGCAGTCACACATCCTAATGAGTAGTATAGCATAGTCTGCTAGCAGAGTGAGGGGCGTGTTGAAGCAGAATGAATAAGTGTGCAGTATGCTGCAATCCTCATGCAGAGAACTCTAAAGGAGCACTGCACAAGTCCACCCACTGAAAAGTTCTTATTCTCTAGATGCTGCTGCAGCTTCCACTGCTTAGGATGGTTATCGCTCACGCTCAGTCACAAATCTCTCAACTAGAAGCAACTCTTGCATGATGTCCCTCTCAGGAGCCATTCCTAGACATTTTTGCGCGGTCTGAAAAAGCAACTCCAGTGTTTGCAGTGGTAGCAATTACCCCGAGGTGAGACTAATTACAGTGGCACAGTTAGCCCTGCATTGCTTCCTGTGCGCAGCATACAGACCAATCAGCTGTGTGGGAGGTCTGCTCTGGTCAAGGGCTCTCAGTGCTGTGTGCAAATGTTGCATGATGAGATCTCTTATGACATTATTCGTGTTTGAAACTAATGAATCTTGTTTTTCTCTTTCTTTCTTTCTTTCTTTCTGTCTTTTTTCTCTCTCTCTCTCCTTCTCTCTCGGTTGCCTTGCCACCCCGCCGGCTCCGTCGCCCCTGCTAATGCCCTTGACATTTGGGACTGAAAGGTGAGTGTCTCTTTGGTATTCTCCCCTCTGCCCCGTTCCCAGGCTCCATTTCGTATCTAATAATGGCCCGCGGTGGCCTGCTCCTGAGTCCTGCCCCATTCTCACAGCTCTCTCTTTCCCCTTTGTGGTCTGCAGGCTGTGGCGGGGGATGCGCCCGGGTTTGGGGTGTCACTAATGGGTGTCGAGCTGAACTATTTTGAAGTCGACTGGATTAGGGAGGGGGCGCGAGGGGTGATATATCTCTTTGAGAAAACTTGTGAGACGTGCGGTGAGATTTGAGATAAGTGCAGGGAGTTACCATGTCATCTCTTGGCTGAGCCTGAACTGCAAGCCTCCGTCTCCTCCGTCTTCAGCAAATGTGTTTGCCGTTGTGCCTTGTGATGAAACCAGTGCTTCTCTGGCATTCGTGCCAAATCCTCTTTAAGTATGAAGAGTTTTTCTGGTTGGGATGAAAGCGCTACCTTTTGTGGTCGTCGTAAGCACTCTTTTACATAACGTATTGCTTTGTCTTTGGAGAAGTTGCCGGGCCCAAAGGATGTGCAATACGGGTTATCAACTCAAACTGCGTGTCAGTGTCAACAGAGCTAGATATAGCTGGAGACAGACACATGCTGGGAACACAAGGCCACTGAACATGGCCTTTTACACCCGCATTCATAGTCTAGCCATCAATTACACAAGTCTATATGCCGCTCATGTATAGTCTAGCCATCAATTACGCAATATGCAGCTCATGTGTCTAGCTATCAATTACACAAATATGCAGCTCATGTGTAGTCTAGCCATGAATTACACAGGCCTATACGCAGCTCATGGATAGTCTAGCCATCAGTTACACAGGCCTATACGCAGCTCATGTATAGTCTGGCCATCAGTTACACAAGTCTATATGTAGTGCATGTATAGTCTAGCCATGAATTAAACAAGTCTATATGTAGTTCTGAATAAAGTGGAGACAGGTCAATGAATAAAAAATTGTTGTTAACATTCAGTAAAAGAATACATGAATCAAACACAGTGGCAATGAAGGTAGTGCTCGCCTCCACTCTCAGGGTTGCATTGGACTGCTGAAGGTCTAAACCATCAATTACAACTCCAAGACATTTAGAATGCCTCTTTGGCAGCAAGACATTGTAAGAAAACTACATACTGTAGTTCCCCATGAGTTTCATCTCATGATATAATTATGCGTTTTAATTTCAGGACTGTACATTTTTCCCACATCAGAGCACAGATGACTAGTGGTTGGACGGTAGACTGTACACAGATAGTGGTAGGACTTGTAGCACAGATAACTAGTGGTTAGACTGGTAGACTGTAGCACAGATAACTATAGTGGTTGGACGGTAGACTGTAGCACAGATAACTGTAGTGGTTGGACGGTAGACTGTGTCTGCGGTCCACAAAGGCTCCTTTTATTAATTCTGAGCTGTCAATATGCATGTGAGCTTTGCCAGTCGTAGGTTACTTGTTCTTTCTTCAGAAGACAATGAAATCCCACGTGGCCACAGTTCAAAGCCCAATGCTTATGTAACTCAATTTCACATATATTCTTTTCTCTCACACCCTCCTTCATTCTCGCTCTGCACACACAAAGTACCTAAAGAATTATTGTTAGCCTGGAGGCATTCATTGTCTTTACAGTCAGAAATATTCCACGACTGTAATTCAGTCTGTTCCTCTGGGTATGTTCTATTGTATTTAAATGAAACATCTAGCACTGAGGATTACCATTTCCATCAATTCCGAGCCAGCCAGGGACGAATGCATTATTTGCCTGGTTGAGGACCGCATGTCCAAAGAGACCTGGCTGCACACAACCTTTCTTGGGGGAATAAGGGAAGATGGAATGCTGACATTGTTGAATCCCAGTCCCTCTGTCTAATCCTACGGGAAAGAAACCTGTTCCCAATTAAGTCTGCCATGCTCAATATGCGGCCAAATTGTCCATTAAGCCTGCGCATCTACCACAAGTTAGCCCATAATATGAGATTGGGTAGCCTGGGCAATGATAACACGGCACAGGCGACTAGACTTGAGACAATAGGCCAGCAATACAATGAGGCAAATCGATTTCAAATTACACAGCGAGCGAGATGGTGATAGAGCCACAGCAAAATAAATATCTAAAAAGCTAAGTAGCAGTGTTTGTTATAGCCACAGCAAGATAAATATATAAAACGCTAAGTAGCAGTGTTTGTTATAGCCACAGCAAAACAAATATATAAAAGCTAACTAGCAGTGTTTGTTATAGCCACAGCAAAATAAATATATAAAACGCTAAGTAGCAGTGTTTGTTATAGCCACAGCAAAATAAATATATAAAGCGCTAAGTAGCAGTTAGCCACAGCAAAATAGATATATAAAACGCTAAGTAGCAGTGTTTGTTGTAGCCACAGCAAAATAAATATATAAAACGCTAAGTAGCAGTGTTTGTTATAGCCACAGCAAAATAAATATATAAAAGGTAAGTAGCAGTGTTTGTTATAGCCACACCAAAATAGATATATAAAAGGTAAGTAGCAGTGTTTGTTGACCAAGGCCACACAGAGCCAACATAACAGTGTGCATCGGTGGAGAAATCTTCTGATATTTCAGTCCATGTTCCGATATCTGCAGCATTCTAGGACAGATAAGTACGGTAGAAGGCCTGATGATGCTGCTGCTGCTGTATCATTTCTCCTTTCGCATCACGGCAGGCTTGTCACAGTTTAAAGCCCCGGCAATCAAAGTGATGCCGGTATCAGGGTCAGCTGTGCGGCTCCACTGTTTTGATTGAGGAGCTGTCATGCTGTCAGATGGCTGGGAACACAGATTCGCTTCAGCTCGGGGAGCGAGCCGATGTTTAAAAGCACATAACGTTTCAAAGAGAGCCAATGACGCGCACGGTTTATTTTCGGGAGCCAAAGAGCAGAGCAGAGCAGAGCAGTAGGAGGTCTGGGGTGTAAGAGTGCAAGTGGGTACAAAAGTGTGCAAAGACTTTTCCACACGATGGGGAACGAAGCGCAGAAGTAGAGAACAGAAGAAACAGCGTTTCTGTTCCAAAGGCAGAGATGGCACTTGGTCATGTGTACGCCAGAGCATCAGTGGTGCTGCATTTGAGCCTGGCGTAATGAGACACGTGTGCAGGTGGAAATAGGGAGGTTCCTGTTCGGTTCACATCAAATTGACAGCAATTAGCTGACATTAACAGCTGGCGCTGTGTGTGATTAGCCAGAGTACAGGTGGCCGGTGCTCGATCTCACTCCCCCTCTCTCCAGCGCAACTTTGTCTGGATTTCACACTTTTTTGCTCTCTCTTGCAGAGGGTGTCGTGTCACACCAAAGAGCGGCTGAGCATTTGGAGTCATGAGTGTGCCCCCCCCCCCCCACCCCCCACCACACACACACACACACACACACACACACACACACACCTTCATTCCGTCCCGCTGGGTAGAAACCAGAGCGGCATGACAATGATGATGATGTGCTGATTTCCATTTAAACAAGCCCCAGCTGTCCAAACACAGAGGAGAGAAACTATATCTAAACTTGTTAACAAACTATGAACAAAACACCTGATCATGCCAAACACAGTAACTGGAAGTACAATAATAGGGGCAAGTAAGAGGTATATCTTTAACCCCCCAAGTGTTTTGGAATGGTCTTGACACTAAATAGTTAGTGAACCTCTTCCCTGTTGAAGGCCATCTCCTACTGCCTTGTGGGTAAATAAAGATGGCTTCTGACTCTGTTCCTGGAGTAGTTGTGTTGCTGAGGATGGCTGCAGACGGTAAATAAAGATGGCTGCTGTCTCTGTTCCTGGAGTAGTTGTGTTGCTGAGGACGGCTGCAGACGGCCCGTAACGATCCCAGCAGGACGGAGTTCCCCAGAGGAGCCGTGATGCGCGGCGAAGGATTAGATAGCAGGGGAATTCTGGGATATCTTTGTGATTGTCAGTGAGACGAGAGGCATGTGATTGGCTGGCATTATGTTTCATTTCCTCTGATTAGCATTTTAATGTATTTTGAAACCAACATGGCTGAGCGGCAGCTTTGCATGAATCCATTTCCTGTCTTGTCCTGCGCAATCCGCTTTACTCTTATCGTAAAGGGTGTGTCCACACAATGGAGTTGGACTTAGTTTGCCTGCGACCAAGTATTTGCCAAATTGATACATTGTGTTAGATTAGAATTGAATGTCTCCGCGGCTGGATCAGTGAACGGGAGCGGAGGCGATGCGATGAGTCAACAGACAGCAGCCTGTGATCGTTAGCAGTTTAGCAAATTACAAACATCTCTGTGGGTTACTTGATATTAAATGAGCTTGCCTGGAGAGCTCCTGGATTCAATTATGGAGCGAGATTTCACAAGGCCAGATGCGGTCCTGTGAGGCAAAATGTGAATGAAATTATTAATGCAAAAACATTGCTTTCAAGTGTCATGTGTGTCCACACCGAATTGGACAAAACAGCCTATTAGTCTGAGATTTGTTTCAAAATTAAATAGTTTTTTGGTTAGAGCTGCATATATTTGAGCCTCTGCCAAATCTGCGCATGTTTGCCTGTTTACAAGTCTTCTTATAATAGGGTGGCTCTGCTATGGCTGAGTCTGGGTCTATCCTAATTGGCCTGCATTTGTTATCAGGTTGGAGAGCATATTTTATCAGAGAAGCAGTTTGATTTTTATGAATATTTGTGTGTTTGTTTGTTTTTTGCAGGGGTGAATTAGAATGAGGGATATGGGTTTCCTGGGGGTGGAAACAATCAGGGAATCTCTTAAGCGGCTGATTTGCTTACTAGGAAATATTTGATACATTCTGTCAGTCTAAAACAACTCATAAATATGAAGCATTAAACAGAACACAATTCCATTCCAGTCACAATTTCCTCCACCTACTGTATATTGTAATCAAATATGTTTCCTTCGTGATTATATTTCATACCATGCCCAGCCCAAAATATATAGGAACAATTGCACCATAACCTGAAGACAGCTCGTAGACAAAAACATAATCAGAAATGTGTTATAATACTTCAGCAAAATAAACACAAAAAAAACAGATAGCTGTTCTTGCTTTTAAAGCAAGAGGGACATTGGAACATTTTTAGGACATATGTTTTTGCACTCAAATGACAGAGGTGAGAAAAGCATTTTTTCGCAGCCTGCACCAAGAGTTTCTGTGGTGAGCGTACAGTACGTCATTCACAATGAATATCTAAATCACTGTCACAGTTCTTTCTGTCACTGTCCTTGGTTACATGCACTATTGAATATGAGGTGTTTAAGGACTCAGCTAGTCTGTCAGAAGCACTTCCACTGCCCTAAGATTGAGGCAACATACATTTTTCATTCATGTAGTTTGTGTAGTGTGTGTAATATTTATTCTTTTGAAAGGGCCTGACTAACCACGCTTCCACCAGCAAGGAGTCTTGCAACACACACCGTAAATTATCCATGGACTCGGAGGCTCACCTCTTATTTCAGCCGATTAATCTTTAACGTCCTGGACACTGCAAGCCTACTTTGCACTGCGCTGGGCTGGGCTGGGCTGGGCTGGGCTGGGCTGGGCTGTGCTTGGCATGAACTGAGTTCCAGGAGCTTCCTTCCGTCTGGCTCTCCGCCATGTTGAAATGTTGGGGCTCTATCTGGGGTTCAGTGCGGGCTAGTCGACGACCTCGGGGTGTGTGGATGGAAGCTGTTCTAATGACTGTTCATGTATTATGGAGCGACACTCTCTCCTTGTCAGCGTAGTCGATTAAGAGACAAGAACAAGGCAGCAGCTCCAAAGGCACGGATGACAAAAAAAAAAATCACAGTGTGCAAAAATCTTCCCCCAGCTCTTTTGGGTGTTCTGAAATGACTACCATGTGGGTTTTATTTCGTTTTGGTTGTTGAGGCGTGTGATTATTGTTGTCAGTAACAAAATCATCTTGTTATTAATGCCAATGTTAAGATAGCGTTTCAATTTCATAGTCGCTCCCACTGCTTTGGCCCCAGTCTGGAGTTCCCTAAGCAAATGAGTGAGATTCTCCTTATTAGCAATATGTGATATTTTATTAAGCTGCACCAGAGGCTGTGGCCCAGGGTTAAACAACACTATTAAAGATACATCTGAAATGAGCTGAGCTTCGCCGTTTCCAAATTAATTCTCTCCTGCAATTGCTATTATGCCGGGGTTCCAAGGTTTATTGATAGACAGTCAATGCAATTACACCCGATGGTAATGCCCTTTTAAGATGGTGATAAGGTAAAACGTTTGATAAGATGGCACGTGAGTTTTTCTCTTTGATGCATTATACGGAGTCCCTCTAATTAACTTGGAGTGGTGTGGGATCTTTACTCAGCTAGGCCACCGCTCATATTTACTCAGCAAGAGTTTTGCCGTTTGTGACACTCAACTCATTTCTAATTTTCCGGGTATCTCACATATGCAAGATTGCATAGCAGCGGCTGGCGCTGCATGTATCTAGAAGGGTAGCGCATAAATGACCGCGGTCTACAGGTGTATGCCTTCTCTGGCGCTGCATGTATCTAGAAGGGTAGCGCATAAATGACCGCGGTCTACAGGTGTATGCCTTCTCTGGCGCTGCATGTAACTAGAAGGGTAGCGCATAAATGACCGCGGTCTACAGGTGTATGCCTTCTCTGGCGCTGCATGTATCTAGAAGGGTAGCGCATAAATGACCGCGGTCTACAAGTGTATGCCTTCTCTGGCGCTGCATGTATCTAGAAGGGTAGCGCATAAATGACCGCGGTCTACAGGTGTATGCCTTCTCTGCGTGCCAGAGAACTGCATGTGCGGCTTGTCAGTGCTGTTTGAGGATGGTGACGTTCTTGTGCTAATGCAGGGGAGGTCTTTATGTTCTCAGACAGCCAATCAACCTCTTTCAACCCGTAGTAGAACTTGTCCAGCATTTTTAGATGCGTAGACCAGATGTTTAGATGCGTACGGTAGCTCACAGGTTCAGATGCGTAGGGTAGCTCAGATGTATAGATGCGTACGGCAGCTCAGATGTATAGATGCGTACGGCAGCTCAGATGTATAGATGCGTATGGCAGCTCAGATGTATAGATGCGTACGGTAGCTCAGATGTATAGATGGATAGCTCAGAGGTTTTGATAGTGTCATGGTTGAAAATCGTCAAATAGACCAATTGAGAAGTAGAAAATGAGGTCACAACTTCTAGAAAAAATCAGATAAAACTATCTTCCAGTTGGCAGAATTAGACGCAAATTGTTATTGATCCTAGCAGCAACAGCACTA
>NC_085012.1:1209039-1226539 GCF_963854185.1 Sardina pilchardus
AGGGGCTGGTGCAGTTGCACCACTTCTGACAGCACATGTAGTGAGGGGAGAGGATGCGTTGGTATGCCAGCTAACATGCTTGCTTTTATGACATTCACCATCACAGCTGCCGTCACATATGTCTCAACATATCACTGTGCTGTTGAGATATATACATTTGTTAATTAGTGTGTGTGTGTGTGTGTGTGTGTGTGTGTGTGTGTGTGTGTGTGTGTGTGTGTGTGTGTGTACACTCTCAGGAACATATTCTGCTTGCAAACTAAGTAAAAGATATCAGCATCTTTACCACCACGTGTGAGACAATCTGCTGCACAGCAGTACTGGAGTATTTATGCTCTGTTTGATGTCACGCCGTAGTTGATATGCATCTTCAGGACCTCAAAATGGAAACTGTGAATGACAAGCCTTCTGTCTTTCACACCTGCACTTTCCTCTCGGCACAGGCTGATGATTAAAGAAAAGCATGGGGCTGATTGCAGAGATGTGATGCGTGCCGTTTGGAATGTTTCTGAGTCTCCCCTCTTGTCTGTCTCGTGTTGAGAACATGGTATCTAAAGCGTGGAATTGATTCAGCCCATTACACATGAAACCTTATAGAGGGACGCCACTGCATGTAAATATCCCCAGCTCATGCAAGGTCATGCGTTTGATCTGAGGAAGATGAAAGGTCCACCGTGAAAGGTCCATCAAAGACGAGGGTGCATTTGCGTCTAATTTCACAATAGCATTTTTCTTTTGCACTTACTTTCTTTTTCACTTTACCAAATTATTCCATTCTTCAGGGAAGCATTTTCCATACTCTAAACTCCAGAGGCTTCTATTGAGATGACCCTTCATCTGTGATTCACCTGTGAAATCTCCCTTTGAAAGCAAAGTTGAAGGGAAGGAATTTCAGGTGTTGGCGTTTCTCGCTTTGATAACTGCAGATGTCTGGCTTCACTGTGTTTTTTTCCCCATTTCACTTCTTATTCTTCAGTCTGCTGTCAGAATGACAGAAACAGACGCGAAACGTTCCCCCTAGCCTGGATAAAACGTTTGACGTCTGGCTGTCAGGCATTGGGTATAAGGAGTTATTTGTGCAACTTCCTAAAGTTTGGAGGAATCTGGGGGTCGGTGTGTGTGGGTTTGTGTGTGTGTGTGTATGAGTGTGGTGGTGGTGGTGTGTGTGTGTGTGTGTGTGTGTGTGTGTGTGGTGGGGTGGGGGGAGTATAGCATAAGCTACAGGCAATGAAATATCCTCTCACTTATGCTGTTGTGTGGTAAGACGCTACATTCTAGAATGTAACATGCTACTGTATATTCGTTAGAACTTAAAGGTAGGGTATGGAATGAGCTTTTTTGGCCATTTTTGCAAAATCACTTGAAATCCTATTCCTAACCCACTTATAGCCACTAAGTTGGAAGCACTGAAATGGAAATTAAACACGTCAATCATCTGCGGAACGGGCAGGGCTCGAAAAACTCCAGCCAATAGAATTCCTCACCCCATACCATCATTTCACAGCTCGATCGTCAATCTAACGTCTTACTCCTCTTCCTACTCCCCCTCCCCACCGCGCGCGACCCTTTCGAAAGCTGGTGACCGCGAGTCAGTGCTGAAACGAAACCAACTGCCTGCTGCTGCATGTCCATGTTCCCCTCTTGTTGTGTCACTTCATTTCTATACAAACTAACTAAGGCAGCGGATACCTACGGAAACTCAATCACCAACGCAATAAATAAGCTATGTAGCAAAAATTACATTTTACCATGACACGAAGAGTGCTGTAAACATGAAATCGAAACTTAACAGCTTGGAGCTACGGTGGAATAGGCGAACCAACGGGGCAGCACTAAACTCGGATATTTCAGGAGATAATCGCCCTGGTAAGAACAAACCAGATTCTGTTCAAATATACACACCTATGGCTACTGAACCATATGTACTACAACCCTTTGGAGGTGAATAGCCTAAAGAATGTAATTGGGGAAGTTGATGTGAGTGATTGTATGGAGACTAGAGCTCATAGTGCTGTAGACGCCAGGATGGCATTTCATTTAGCCTGGCTCGCTCTCGCGCTGCGCATTTGAATTGTCGCTCGTGCATGGAGGGCGGGACTTGAGGTTGTATATGTTCAAACTCTGCCGTCCGTTTTGCTAATTCCGTACCCAACCTTTAATGATACATGTGAATCATATTTATGGGCTGTTTATTCAGACAAGTAGGCTGCAACTGCTTCAATTTGACAATATGATAGACAGTGGATGTTTTCCTCACAATGACAGACATAACTCAAACCGTGCTGTAATGCTACTGGCAAAATGTCGTTCCCAGATTGTGAGAATGAATGTTATTCTATGTTCTGTGTGTGAGTATGGTTTTGTGAATGTTTAACAGTTTTAACAAATTTACAGTAGGCCTACACAGTAACTAACTCGGTATGTTACTCCATTCCATAGTTGAATTGCATTTATTGTTGAATCAATAATTCATTTGTGGTTGTGAAGTGGCATTACAGCTGCAAAGTGCATCCTGGTTTGTGATCAGTGTTTTCCTCTGCTTCATGCCAGAGAATGATGTATTCAGAAATGAAAATAGAAGTGAAGTGTGTTACTCTTTCAGCCTCCGTGGTCTGTGTGAATGGGGCTCGCTGGTTATGCTACAGTAGATGAGTTTTGTGAGGGAGGGTTTCGCGAGGGCAGTCATGGCTAAGATGAAAACACATTTCACACATACATTGGAGAGAACAATGTGGTGCTTTGTGGGAAACGACCTGCCACCTGTAGTGAGAGAGGGAATGTGAAAGAGGTGCCTACGTGATGTGAAATGTCAGTGTAAATAACACCTTTCCTGGAATTGAATTTAACTCCAAATGGACTCTGATGAAGATGTAATCCTACAATCGAAGCGTTGATTGTAGGATTACATCTTCATCAGAGTCCATTTGGAGTTAAATTCAATTCCAGGAAAGGTGTTATTTACACTGACGTTAATCAACAACCAAGCAACACAACTGGCTGGCAGCAGTCGCTAGCGTGCCGTATGTTCTACCTGGCGATAAGGCTCTCTCCTTCATGGCACAGCAAGAGCTACCAGTAGCCTGAATGCCTAACCAAAACAGAATAAAACACATCGCCAGCTTAGTAAGTATTGCACAGGGCTTATCAAGCAGGTGTTTGGCTGAATCAGGCCCACACCTCCAAAAGGCTCAATAGTGGTGTCTAGCATCCCAGACTGCCCCCTCCTCCACACTTATGATGGGTGAGGGCAGCTTGCAAACAGAGACATCAACATGTACCACAGTACCAGTCCAAAACATCCTCAGACAACTCCGTTACAGCTTTTATTCTGTGATCAGCCTGGAAAAGCTGTATCTAACAGAAGTATTGCGGCTGACTTTGCTACGAAGCGTCTGTCATCTATCTCATTGGTGTGTGTGTGTGTGTGTGTGTGTGTGTGTGTGTGTGTGTGTGTGGGGGTGTGTGACGTGTGTGTGTGTGTTTGTGTGTGTGTGTGTGTGTGTGTGTGCCTCCTCTCTGAGTCTCCGTTCCCATGCTTTCCTCCGTCTTCCTGTATTGCGCAACCCTCCCGTATTGCTTGCACTGACCGATGTCCACTTTTCTCTTTTCTCTTTTCTCCTCTCACACAAATGAAATGCAAATGTCTGCTAAGGCTTAGTGTGTTAGCTAGCCTATAGTAACACTTCCCGTAACTTGTCACTAAAGCAAACCAATACGCGCATCAATAGTGTGTCAACAGATGGTTTGTTTATTGTTCAGGATGGTCCATTAAAATAAGCGTGCGCTGCAGTCTTCCTCCTGTAGTCTTCCTCAAACACATTCTACTTCTGTTTGTCTCCGCTGCCTATTGTCCTTCGCCAACATATGCACAATCAATCTTAATCCATGTCAGTTCATTCAATTCTTTACAACAATAATAATGACAATTATACGACATTGTAGGAGTTTTTCCTTTCCCAAAGGCTGTCTAACTGGTCCATTTGTGTGTTGCCAATGAAACGTCTCAGCACTGTGACGTTAACGTTCATGGATCACTTGGTTCTTGAGCCTGAGGAATTTGATGCAAGCTACATGTGGTAAAGACATGCTTGATGATTTGCTGGTCTTTTTTCATCTCTCATAACTGCATATTTGCCCCGATTGGTTCTTGAGGCTAACGCTAGCAAATAAGCTAATATCATGCTCCACAGAATAGGGGAAGGTTAAACTGAAAACAGAGTGAAAAAAATAAAATGTTCTATCCTAGCTCGGAGTAATCAGTGAATAGTTTATTTGGAGTAAAACTAATCCACATATTTGACTTCACCAGCGGTCCTATCTGGAAGCCTTGAATGCATCCGCGGCACAAAAGAAATGTGTTTTTGTGGAGCTGAGGGAGCGTGGCAGAGTCCTCGTCACCAGGGCTCCCCATTATGGCCCACACAAAGGGACACGGGCAGGCGAACAGATAACCAACGTGCCCGCACTGGCCACTCTAGCATGGAGGATATGGGCCACCAGGAAATGGGGCTTTTGGCAGAGGACCATCACAGCACATCAGCACACCCTGACCCCCCCCCCCCCCCCCCCCCCCCCCCCCCCACACACACACACACACACACACACACATACACAGGCTGAGACACACACACACACACACACACAGACGCACACACCCCACTACACCCCCTGTGTCTCTGGCTGATGCAGTCCTGCCATGAGCTTGATTTATCTGTGCAGAAATCTCAATGAATTGCATAGCGATTTAAAAAAAAAAAAAGAAATTGAGAGATAGAGAGAGAGGGAGAGAGAGAGAGGGAGGGAGGGAGGGAGAGAGAAAAAGAGAGAGGGAGGGAGGGAGAGAGAGAGGGAGGGAGGAGAGAGAGAAAAGAAAGGCAAGGACGTCTGTCTTTCTTCAGAACTGTAGACACGTGTACTTCTTAGACTTATAATATATGCCCATTTTTCCTCTTCCATGAATACATTTGCTTAATGATCAACTATTGTGATTAGCCATCGGTGTCTTCTTGTCTGCTGTTCTGAGCTCAGTGCAGTGCAGTTCAGAGGTGGCTTATGAAAGACCGTATTATTTTCTCCACACAAAGGGATCCTCTTTGTTAAGACTGACAATGGCCATTTGCATCAGGGAAAGCAGGTCGCAAAGACTGAAGTTAGGGGTATACTTTTATATGATGAAATACTGCAATATTACCTTTAGGCATGGACAAATCATGTTAATATATTGTCCCATTATTATTTCACAAACCCCCTCTGATATATTGATCTTCATTAAATCTCACAACAATCTAAGTCGTCGCGTATGAGTTATGAAGGGGGGTGGCTGAGATATATAGCACTGGCCTGAGTTCTTGAAGGTAAAAACTTACAGTTAAAACAGTGCAGTATGCTAATAGATCAGTTAAAACAGTGCAGTATACTAATGGATCAGTTAAAACAGTGCAGTGCTAAAAGATCAGTTAAAACAGTGCAGTATGCTAATAGATCAGTTAGAACAGTGCAGTGCTAAAAGATCAGTTAAAACAGTGCAGTATGCGAATAGATCAGTTAGAACAGTGCAGTGCTAAAAGATCAGTTAAAACAGTGCAGTATGCGAATAGATCAGTTAGAACAGTGCAGTGCTAAAAGATCAGTTAGAACAGTGCAGTATGCTAATAGATCAGTTAGAACAGTGCATTGCTAAAAGATCAGTTAAAACAGTGCAGTATGCGAATGAATCAGTTAAAACAGTGCAGTATGCGAATAGATCAGTTAGAACAGTGCAGTGCTAAAAGATCAGTTAAAACAGTGCAGTATGCGAATGAATCAGTTAAAACAGTGTAATATGCTATTGAATAAGTGTAACTTGTGAAATTGCTACCAGTTGAAATAATCCTTTTCTTGGTTGAACTCCAATGCTGATAGTAGAATATCATAGCAAAGCTTAGCGTTCAGACAGACTATGAAGACAGATTGTAGTTGTTGTTTTTACAGATATAAATATAACGTATTGTAGTTGTGGTTATTAGTCTAATCTCCTCTCCTGGGGATTATATCCAATCACACTGCTCTTTTTTTACAATATGCCTTACTGTTACTCAGCAGGTAGTCTGTGCTCTCATACGGTGAGGCAGGAAATGAGAGACTCCATGAAGTCCAGACCTACTGTGATATGTCAGAGCTACTGAGACACTTAGATTATGGACAATTAGCATTATTGGACTGGGGACTATTTGTTTTGGTGTCATGTCAAACAATCAAATCAATACCGATGTCTGCTAACGCTGTGGACAGGCAGAGTATGCATTAACATCTTTGCATGTCCTAAACGATGTGATGGCTCTATGAGCCTGTGTTTGCACAACTCTATCAACAATAAACCGAACCAGTCATCATCTCCGCAAATGAGGCTACATGATCTGTCTTTAGTTTTTGTGTGCACATGTGTGTGGTGTTTCATGGATTTCAAGAGCTTGATGACCCAGGGCAACAGTATGATTTGGGCATTTGCATGATGAGATACTTGGCCAGTGATTGCTGTATTCAATTCAAATGAAAACATAATTAATATGAGACTACAAAAGACAATAGAGATTTCCGGATAGTATTGTTTGTTGAAATGTTGTTGAATTTGTTATAAAAAGCCAGCGTTAACTCGATGGCTTTCCATAATGGCCACGACAATAGCATTAACCCGTTTTGTATTCACAGCTTTATAGTGGCACATTGCGGCAATTATCGCCAACAAAGTTTTGCAATTATGTTTCCAGCTGCTGAAATAGCTCGTTGAATATACAAATCTCCAAATTGCATCGCAGCTCAGTGCAAGCCGAAGGACTCCACTAATGCGCCACACCAATAACTTTTGCGTTGACCTTTAGACCCGCAGATGGATGAGCCGCTACCGAATAAACTGCCGTCAGTTGGAATCGGACGCTGTGAAAATCACTCGGGGCTCCGGGCTTATCCCAGTCGGTAGCTCCGCAAATGGCAATTAGAGCCGAGGTCTGGGGGCGATGCGGCGATCCGGGCGGTGACCTGGGACATTTCCTGCCATCTCATTTGAACCTCGGAGGATGAAGGAGGGCAGGGCGCTGTGCTCCGTTTGTCACTGCACTGACATTAAGGGCTGGTCTCCCACACAAGGACTGCATTATATATCAGTGGACACCTTCATTAGAGAGGGGTTTTTCGACGAGGACAAGCCTGAGCCTGTGTTGGGTAAGATGACCCAAAGGGCATGTAGGCTCTGTCGTCGGTAGTGTAGCTGTGACGAGTTGATAGACGTTTCATCTCTTTGTAAACAAATAACTCTTTGATGTGTCGACGCCTGGTACTTACCAAGGTGCATTCACACAATGGAGGCGTGTTTATTTGTAGGCTGCCGGGTGTCTGTGCTGGCTTTGCATCGCAGACTTGAAACATTTCAAATCTTCAGACTCCGTTCCCACAGCTGTTGTCTTCTGAAGGAGGCTCCTGTGGCATTGTTTTGAGGCACATTGATTTGAGACCACATGTTTATGGGCTAATCTCTGCAGGCACTGTTTGACAAAAGAGTTGTAATTACTCTGAAAACAAAGTAATTCCCAGTCCACACACAAACAAACGCACACATACACAACCACGCACGCACACACTCACACACAGACACGCGCGCGCGCGCACACACACACACACACACACACACACAGAGAGAGAGAGAGAGATGGTAGGAGGGAAAAGATTGACCAAAACAAATGTAGCATTTTCCCTCAGTTGTAAGAGGAAACAATACAAATGTGGGGAAAATAATTACCTTTTTGGTGTTTGCTTCCCAAGGAAATAGCCTGGAGCTTTACAACAGTGGAGTCAATCAATCTTCTGTATATGTCTGCAGGAAAAATAATGTTTTACCTTAAATGGTAAATGTTTTAGGCTACCCCGAGGACTTACCTGGCAACTCACATAATGTAGATTTGGCAACAAAGACCTTAAACGAAGCCATGACGTGTTAGGAGAAGGCCAATATTCAGAATGTGTTAGCAGAGCACAATACATTACATTTCTGTAGCATGTTCTTTTTTTCAAGAATTATGTTTGACTTTTAAACCTGCCACTGCACAAGAATATCTACCCATATCCTGTCCTCAGTTACACAGTTCAACCACCACTGTACCACAGCCAGCATGTTCAGACCCAACGTTTCATTCCACAGTTATACCTCCTCATGTTCTAGAGAGCGCCTGCAGTGTCTTAGTCTGATGCTCAATGCCATGGAGGTCGCTGGGTGGACTCTTTATAATACAGGCAGATATAATAAATCAATCTTGAAACAGTGCTAGCTGCCCTAATAGATGTACTTCTCCGACTGTAATTTATATTTAATTGGTGCTGGACTTTGGAAACGAACCCAGGTCAGTGGTTTATCATTGGCTGTAGGCACAAAGGCTCACTGCCTCCTAACTGCAGACCGATCCTACAGCTTCCCTACACACACTTGTGTGCTGTGTCTTTTATATTTAAACATCCTAAACCAGCTATACTTACACACGCTTGCTTGCTATATCTGTATTCAAACCAGCTATACAAACGCGTATGTGCTCTTTGTATATTTAAACACCCTAACCTATCTTTCATTCCTTGACATTTTTCAGCAAGATATGTAATTGTTGTGCCACAATATTTGCTCTCAGTCAATCATGACTGTATAGGATATGCAAGATATGATGCAGTGCTGGAGGAATTTGGATGGATGGATTGTCTATCTTCATCTTCCATTGAGTGTGTCTGTGGACTACAACGTGTCTGCATGTCAACCAGCAATCGGCTATTCGCTATTGCTTGTAGCTGGACTTTCATAGTGCATTACTTGTGCTATTGGCTATTGCTTCTAGCTAGACTTTCATTAGTGCGTTACTTTGCTATCGGTTATTGCTTGTAGCTAGACTTTCATTAGTGCATTACTTGCAATCCATCTCACCACCGCTGCAACTCTTGTTAATTATTCCCACATGTCTCTATTAGTTTCAAGTTCAAGAGCAAATGTGTTTGTTTGGCACATACAGTACACATTGGTCCTTCAATGTGCTTTAGCTGCTAAAAAAAATAACTTCAAATGTAATTAAAACTTTCATTTGAAATATAGTTTAAAAAGTCACAGCAACAATCTCTAATGAAAAATCATCAGCAATCCAATCATAGTAAGCACTATTGCAAAGAATAAAGTATCCTAAAACATTATTTGCTACTCGTCATTTTCAGTATTTTCACACTGATATAAAAGAGAATGTCATTAAATAATGCCATTTTCAAGATCAAAATAGTTGGCAGTTACTCATATTCAGGACGTGTATTCACATAGGCAGTACAGCTGTGTGTTGCTGTTGAATGAGCTAACTGTGTGCTTTGTGTACTGTGTGCCTCTTTTCACTGGGAGACTCAATTGATGTTGCTGTAATTGGTGTTTCTTTGTGTTGTTGTGTAATGATGTGATCAGAGTCACTCTTGAAGAACTGAGGCAATTAGGAAAATTCCTCTCACTCCACAACACGCCACTCTTGTCCTCTCACTCCGCAACACGCCACTCTTGTCCTCTCACACACAACACGCCACTCTTGTCCTCTCACTCCACAACACGCCACTCTTGTCCTCTCACAACACGCCACTCTTGTCCTCTCACTCCACAACACGCCACTCTTGTCCTCTCACTCCGCAACACGCCACTCTTGTCCTCTCACACACAACACGCCACTCTTGTCCTCTCACTCCATAACACGCCACTCTTGTCCTCTCACAACACGCCACTCTTGTCCTCTCACTCCACAACACGCCACTCTTGTCCTCTCACTCCACAACACGCCACTCTTGTCCTCTCACAACACGCCACTCTTGTCCTCTCACAACACGCCACTCTTGTCCTCTCACTCCACAACACGCCACTCTTGTCCTCTCACAACACGCCACTCTTGTCCTCTCACAACACAACACGCCACTCTTGTCCTCTCACTCCACAACACGCCACTCTTGTCCTCTCACTCCACTTGTTTGCCTGATGCATGTTGCAGCACCCGCCCATCAGTGACTCAGCACTGAAAAGGCTCCACTTGTTCCACTACCCCTCACGAGCACTCTTACAGTAATGTTCCACTACCCCTCACGAGCACTCCTAGTGTTCCACTACCCCCTCACGAGCACTCTTAGTGTTCCACTACCCCTCACAAGCACTCTTAGTGTTCCACTACCCCTCACGAGCACTCCTAGTGTTCCACTCCCAGTGTTCCACTACCCCTCACGCGCACTCTTAGTGTTCCACTACCCCTCACGAGCACTCTTAGTGTTTCACTCTTAGTGTTCCACTACCCCTCACGAGCACTCCTAGTGTTCCACTACCCCCTCATGATCACTCCTAGTGTTCCACTACCCCTCACGAGCACTCCTAGTGTTCCACTACCCCTCACGAGCACTCTTAGTGTTTCACTACCCCTCACGAGCACTCTTAGTGTTCCACTACCCCCCTCACGAGCACTCCCAGTGTTCCACTACCCCTCACGAGCACTCCTAGTGTTCCACTACCCCTCACGAGCACTCCTAGTGTTCCACTACCCCTCACGAGCACTCTTAGTGTTTCACTCTTAGTGTTCCACTACCCCTCACGAGCACTCCTAGTGTTCCACTCCTAGTGTTCCACTACCCCTCACGAGCACTCCTAGTGTTCCACTACCCCTCACGAGCACTCTTAGTGTTCCACTACCCCTCACGCGCACTCTTAGTGTTCCACTACCCCTCACGAGCACTCTTAGTGTTTCACTCTTAGTGTTCCACTACCCCTCACGAGCACTCCTAGTGTTCCACTACCCCTCACGAGCACTCTTAGTGTTTCACTCTTAGTGTTCCACTACCCCTCACGAGCACTCTTAGTGTTCCACTACCCCTCACGCGCACTCTTAGTGTTCCACTACCCCTCACGAGCACTCTTAGTGTTTCACTCTTAGTGTTCCACTACCCCCTCACGAGCACTCTTAGTGTTCCACTACCCCTCACGAGCACTCCTAGTGTTCCACTCTTAGTGTTCCACTACCCCTCACGAGCACTCCTAGTGTTCCACTCTTAGTGTTCCACTACCCCTCACGAGCACTCTTAGACGTCAGCGCCTTGTGCCTGGTGACCCAAGCTGAGGGCACGCCGTGTCTGCACCGCATATTGCTCAATTTGGCCGCTTCACACACACACACACACACACACACACACACACACATACACACACACACACACACACACACACACTCCTCTGCCGTTAAAAGGTGTGCACTTTGGCGACCTCCCGGTGTCCTTGGGACACTTGTGGGATACTCCACAGATGTGACCTCTGACCTCCCACCTGCCCGCCACTCTCGTCTGACCTCTGCCTTGCCCTGCTATAATAAATGCACTGCATCTGTTCCGCTCGCAGCCCATTTCAGGCATTTTTTAGAAATCAGGGAGGAGTCCAGCCAGCCCAGGCTACACGTATGTGTATATATAAATATGTATATCCCATGGCAGGCTACACGTATGTATATATATAGATATGTATATCCCATGGCTGGCTACACGTATGTATATATATAAATATGTATATCCCATGGCAGGCTACACGTATGTATATATATAGATATGTATATCCCATGGCTGGCTACACGTATGTATATATATAGATATGTATATCCCATGGCTGGCTACACGTATGTATATATATAAATATGTATATCCCACGGCTGGCTGGTATGGGGATGTTTATTCCCCCTCAAGTTGCTTGTGGAAGCGGAGCACGTGCTGTCCTGGCTGTATATTCCCGTAGCTGATGTGCTGGCTGTATATTCCCGTAGCTGATGTGCTGGCTGTATATTCCCATAGCTGATGTGCTGGCTGTATATTCCCATAGCTGATGTGCTGGCTGTATATTCCCATAGCTGATGTGCTGGCTGTATATTCCCGTAGCTGATGTGCTGGCTGTATATTCCCATAGCTGATGTGCTGGCTGTATATTCCCATAGCTGATGTGCTGGCTATATATTCCCATAGCTGATGTGCTGGCTATATATTCCCATAGCTGATGTGCTGGCTATATATTCCCATAGCTGATGTGCTGGCTGTATATTCCCGTAGCTGATGTGCTGGCTGTATATTCCCATAGCTGATGTGCTGGCTGTATATTCCCATAGCTGATGTGCTGGCTGTATATTCCCATAGCTGATGTGCTGGCTGTATATTCCCATAGCTGATGTGCTGGCTGTATATTCCCATAGCTGATGTGCTGGCTGTATATTCCCATAGCTGATGTCCTGGCTGTATATTCCCATACCTGATGTGCTGGCTGTATATTCCCATAGCTGATGTGCTGGCTGTATATTCCCATAGCTGATGTGCTGGCTGTATATTCCCATAGCTGATGTGCTGGCTGTATATTCCCATAGCTGATGTGCCGGCTGTATATTCCCATAGCTGATGTGCTGGCTGTATATTCCCATAGCTGATGTGCTGGCTGTATATTCCCATAGCTGATGTGCCGGCTGTATATTCCCATATCTGATGTGCTGGCTGTATATTCCCGTACCTGATGGTGCTGCAGCAGCCCTCAACATGACTGACTTCCCCGTGACGGATGCTCATGGCAGGGGCGGCGTGGAGGGGAAATGGCAGCCCAACGACACCCTACTCTACGCTGCGCAAGATGACTTCCATAACGGTGCCTTCCACAGTGTCACCGAGACACGCGGGGAATAGCAATGGCGTGCCTAGTGCAAGCGAGGGGCAATCACTTTTTCCAAAGCAAGCAAGCGTTCGCCTTTGAAACCGGGCGCATGTAAACGATGTGAAATTAAGATGTTTGGCGGGTGAGGAATCCTACGTAGAGGGTTTGTGTTAAAATAGAAAATATAAAATAGAATCAGTGCAGAAGGAGTCTAATTACAGTGCTATCAAAAGGAAATTAAATCCCGAACATATATCTCCATATTATTCCAGCGCTAATTGAATCTCTTTGATCAGTCCAAGGTTCTGAGGAAACGATCCTGCAATGTTTAACCCACAAATAATGTCAGAGCATTTGCAACAAATAGCCATTACTGTGCAGCAAGCTGCTCTCTCGCTCACCTCTCTCTCCTGGATACCCTTGGCAATCCTACTTAAAGGACAAACCGTGTTGGGACCAGAATACGACCACTATTCACCGTTGACATGCCGCTAGAAAATGTACAATTTGTGAAGTGAAGCAAAGAGAGGCGAGGCAGAGAAAGCTGCGCTGGTAAATAGCGGTGACAGAGTGCTCTGACAGAGTTGTGTTTGCCGTGCGAGACAGAGAAACGTACACAACAGAGCCAGACTTTCCTCCACCTTGTACTATTGATCTTGACCATCAGTCATCAATAACACTGAGATGTATACACCTGCTTGACAGTGATAACAACACACCTCTGTGGACGATGAACAGAATGGCCCTCTCTCTTAAGCTATTCCGGCTTTATCGTAGCCACTTTGGCCGGCTAATCCTGTATGCAAGATCTGTCACTTGATGGTACTCAACCTCTTGAACTGCCATAATTAAAATGAGATTTATGCATGCACGCTGTCAGAGTGGTAACAAATGTGCCTTCTTCTGTGGGAGAGAGTGGCGCTAACTTCACCGCTCTCAGGTGGGGAGGCTGCAGGATTTTGGATCTGCAGTTCCATCAATCATCGTACAGCTGCAGTAGAGTGGAGGAAGACACACACACACACACACACACACACACACACACACACACACACACACACACATACACCCGCTCGACAAAGGCTCTGATCGAGCTGCCGCTAGCGCACAGCCTAGCCTGAGGTGCCGGCACTAGCACTAGTGGCACACACACACACACACACACACACACACACACACATACACACACACACATGTACACACACACACACACACACACACACACACACACACACACACACACTTTAATTTTGAAAACAAGTCTCACTGACACCAAGCCCACTGATTCACAAATTCACTCTACAGATATGTGTGCTTGTCTGTTGTAAAGACCAGAAACACTTCTTTTTACTTTCTCTCCTCTCCTCCCCTCCCCTCCACCTACTCTCTCCTCTCCTCCCCTCCCCTCCACCTACTCTCTCTCTCTCTCTCTCTCTCTCTCTCTCCTCCACCCTCTCCCTCTTTCACTATCACTCTCTCTCTCTTTCTCTCAGTTGCTCTTGTTCTCCTTGTCTCATTCTCTTCATCTGAGGCGCTGTTTTACATCTGGCATGTTTACACACAAGACACAAACACAGAGAGAGAGAGAGAGAGAGACTCCACACACACACACACACACACACACACACACACACACACACACTCACAAACACACACACACACACACACACACACACACACACACACACACACACACACACACACACACACACACACACACACACACACACACACACACACACACACACACACACACACACACACACACACACACACACACACACACACACACACACACACACACACACACACACACCCTCCATGTCCTCCAAGGTGCTCTAATTACCGCAGCTCCACCTTGGCCTATAAAGCGCATCTGCCTCAGTCAAATTCGGTTGCCAACAACGGGGAATTAATTATTTTCAATGTGTACATAATTTGAATTTATGAATGCCTCTGCAAAGCGCTCCCCCTCAAAGAGCACTTGTGCCCAGTGAAGTGGAATGGGATGCTGCTTTAGAAATGGCACGGGAGCAGTGTAGGTCAGCAAGCCAATTCTGACACCAGCGCCCATTAGTAAAACATACGATGCATCTGTGCACTGGCCATGTACTTAGCATGAACCTGGGGCTTGGCAGGGAATGTTGAACGTGTAAACAACAGCGAAAACAAAAATATCAATGATAAGGATGACAACAGCGACACCAATAATAGCAGCTATTATTAGAAGTATTAGTATTATTTTCATTATTATATTAAAACTATTGTTGTTATTATTATTATTATTATAATTATTATTATGAGTAGTAGTAGTAGTATTTTTATTATTATTATTATATTTGCTGTTGTTGTTATTGTTACACATTCAGCGTAGTGATAGTTATAGTATTAGTCTCACTGGATTAAGATTGCATAATGCATCAATAACTGGATGTGAAAGTACAGCTGGCAGACAGATAGTACAGGTGACATCATCGTCCTCTTACTCCTCGAGAGTAAACATCTGAGAGGCGTTTTTAAAACGTTCCATTAGGTGATGAACCACAGCAGGGTTCTCTTGCCCGCTCTAGAAAGTTCCATTAGGTGATGAGCCGCTGCAGGGTTCTCTTGCTCGCTCTAGAAAGTTCCATTAGGTGATGAACCACAGCAGGGTTCTCTTGCTCGCTCTAGAAAGTTCCATAAGGTGATGAGCCGCTGCACGGTTCTCTCGCTCGCTCTAGAAAGTTCCATTAGGTGATGAACCACAGCAGGGTTCTCTTGCTCGCTCTAGAAAGTTCCATAAGGTGATGAGCCGCTGCACGGTTCTCTCGCTCGCTCTAGAAAGTTCCATTAGGTGATGAGCCGCTGCACGGTTCTCTCGCTCTCTCTCCGTGTGCCTGGCGTAAGCCGCGCCTTCGTGGGCCGTTGCAGCTGCGTGCGTCTGGTGCAGAAGCAGAAGGGTCCGAGTGCAGGCGGCGTCCTGGAGCGAGGAGATGGGCCATCGTCCCTCTGCACAGCGCAGCCAGGGGAAATAGCTTTACTCACACACATACACACACAGCAGCCAGGGGAAATAGCTTTGCTGCAGGCCGGTGGGGAGGGGGGGGGGGGAGGAGTGGGCCTGCTGGACTGGACTGGACTGTGGGGGGGGGGGGGGGGGGGTGTGCTCGGCTGCGGGCCTCGTGCCAGGACAGTAATAAGGCTTCAGACTAACTTGTCCTGGTGGAGGGCTGGGTGGAGTGGCTGGGTGCAGGGCTGGGTGGAGGGCTGGGTGGAGGGCTGGTTGGAGTGGCTGGATCATACTGGTTTGGCTGCTCTGAGAACAGACAGCATGGGTCTGTAGAGATCATGCTCAGCAGTGGTGAGAGGGTAGATGTAAACACACACACACACACACACATATATATATATGTACAGTTTACCCACACATACACACACACATACACACACACACACACACACACACACATACACATACTGTACATATACGTACAGTTTACCCACACACATGCACACACACATACATAAACACACACACACACACACACATATACATATACGTACAGTATACCCACACACATACATACACACACACACACACGCACACACTCACCCTCACACACACTCACACACATACACACGCAGAGTTCAGTTCACAACCCAGCTTAGATGCTCTTGATGGTTTTAGTTACTGTAATAGATGGCTGCCATTCTCCCTGTGCTTTGGAGTCCTCTGTTATTTGTGGTTAGCTAGCGAGCACAATACGAGCCCTGTCCTTGACTTCACACACACACACACACTCACACACACAATGCAAGCCCTGTCCTTGACTTCACAAATGGGAACGGCTCGGGTCACAATGGAGACGAATCAGCCCAGCTGGTGCACATGCCGTTTCCCTTTCTGTGTGTGAACAGACTGAGATGTGTGCTGCTCATTCAATAACAACAGACAGGACCAGAGATAAGATAGAATAGCTTGAACTGCTGTAGTTAGGTTTTCTCAAGTCTGCATCATTTTCAAAGTTTCCCCACCCTAAAAGAAATGGAGAAAGGGGGCTATATTTATTCTATTCATCCAATTATATTTAATTTATGTGTTTTGTTATCGGGGAAATGTAATTGCGACTTTGTCACTTGTTACTCAAGCAATTTCAAGGACTTTAATTAGAAAGCTGGCATATTGTTAGTACACATTACATTTCAGATTTATTTTCCTCTTGAAGCATAATTAGAGCCATTATATAAGCAGCCATTATTTCCTTACATATTTGAAAAAGTGTGAAGGAAAGGGAGCCGATGCTCTGTAACTCCCCTGTAATGGCTCCCCCGTATGCAGCAGCACTGCTGACTAAAACACATCACTAATAACCTGTCAACTCAACACCAGCTCTCTACGTGCTGATCCGTCACGCGCTCCACGAGGAGATCTGCGCTCCGCAGCCCGATCACCTGCCGATACGTCAGCGTTTATGAGCGCGGCGAGGACAGGCTTTGTTATCTCTGGCAATATCTCTTTCAGGCCGAGTAATTAGGAGCCAGGGGCTGGTGCGGACGTCTAATGGCCGATATAGACGTCTAATGGTAATTCTGCTTTGTCTGGACAGCGGTGATTCAGCCGGGGCTGGTGGGGCCGGCGCTCCTCATTAACCTGGACAGACTTGGCCCCGTGGTCACGCAGCTGCCAGTCCAATCAATCAGCGCGGGCCGGGAGGATCCAGGGCTAAAGGACAGTAATAGAGTTCAGGCCCAATTTCCTCCGACTCCAACAGTGTAATTCATAGTTTCGTTAGTTCATCTGAGTTATAAATTCATTACTTCTCCCGTTTTTACATA
>NC_085012.1:1229039-1289039 GCF_963854185.1 Sardina pilchardus
CCAAACAGCATCGGTGCTTGAGCTCTCTTTTCATTTCAGATCCTCTTCTCTGCCCTCATCTTCAGTCATTTGAGTCATCCTGACAGCACTTGTTCTACTGAAATGCTTTTAGAGGATTCGTCCTCAGAGGAAAAGCACAAACCCAGACGATGGGTGTTATAGCAGACAGCAATGAATCCCACTTTGTCCAAAGCTCACTGAATTGAACAAGGGCTAAGAGACTTTGTCTTTCACGGAGAGATGGCGAATGAAGTTGAAGGACAGCAGGTGGTCCAGCCAAAGCCTACAGCATTGATTCCCATCTCAGGCTTTCTTCTGTCTGAATTGGAAAAGTGTCAGAGTCTGGTATTAATTGAAGAGGACACATCCCCAGCAAAATGATGTCAATGGAAAAAAAACAATATAGCAAGGGCGATTACATCCATCCAATTATGACTTAATTAAGTTTGGATGAATTGGAAGAAAAGTCTTAGAGAAATTACAATTGATCGTGCGAGGCAGATACTTATTAAAGCTGGCCAAAATAAGTCATTTAGCATTAGGCATGTGTCAGATACACGTAAACATGTTTTTTTTCAGTGGTTTAATTCAGTGGTCAAAGTTGATGTAATCTTTTATGAAATAATGGTCACCGTGTGCAAGGGGCATGTCTCGTTCTTTTTCTGGGTGTTCAGTTCAGCTCATTTTGATCTATTTGAGCTCAATGTGCTTTTCACAGCCTAGGATTGAGTGGGAAAAGGAACAAACCATAACCTGATCATTTCACTCAGGGTGAGCTACAGACTCACTGAGTCCATGACTCCAAGGTGAACTTGGCACGTCACAGATAGTGTCCATTGTGACAGTGTTGATGCCCCAAGGTATAACTCTCCACTCCCGTCTACAGCCAGAGCCCGCACCAAAGTGAACACTCCTGAAAGATCAAAGCTCTGGGCCGGTTTGAAAAGTAGAGTCCAGATTTTGTCAGAAAGCTGAAGAGGTCCTTTGTCCCAGGTGAAAGGTGAAGGTTTTCATGCAGTAATGTCGATCTCGTATTCACAAAACACTCTAATTTGGCCCTTAGTCTGTGTGGATGTTGTTACATGCCATGGTTATATAACAGAATCATTAGTGACAATATCCTCACACAAAAGCATCATTGTTACATTGTTATTACATTGTTGTTACATTGTGAAAACAAGTCAGGAGAAAAGGCACTAACTAACATTATGCCACAGAATACCTCATATAAAACTTGATGTTACAGTACATGTGGCCAAACCCTCAGGTTTATCTAAGTCACCTTTAGTACCACTGGGCAGAGAAGCATCTAAACCACAATGGCTGTTACACTTAAGTATTGTGTACTTACCAGAGTAATTGAAAAGTAATTACAAAGTAATTACAAGTAGAAGCGCCGTGGCTCCACACACACTTCAGGAGTAATGAACTGCTGACCTCACTTTTCTGTCGGGGGGAAAAGCCATCTCGTTTTAATGCCTGTGTGTGGCGAACAGGGTAAGTGCACCCTCTGACCATGCGAACGCTGATGCTGTCCCCAGGCAAGGTGAACGAGACGCTATGCAGAGCAAGAGCTGCAGAATGGCATCCCATCTCCGTAAAGGCCATGCAGCCATAAAACAGGACATTTCACCAGATTTGTGGTGATTCCAATGCAGTAATCTCATTTACTCGTAATAAGTTACGGGACATTTGTGGAAATTGCACGGTGGCATTGTGGCACTGTGTAGTTCAGACAAACAGATTTTTTAGGTACAGTATGTCCTTGCTCAGTCCAGGTTTCGCTTTGTGTTTCTTGTCTTTGATTTACACAGATGAGGGGGAAAGGCATACACCAGTGGCAGTGCACCTTTGCTTTTGAATATTCTCTAGTGAACGGAAGAGTGGCATCTTGCTATTTTCTCAGGGCAGTGCTATTTGTTTAGCTGAAAATGTCACGAGGACAAGTAAATCCAGGCTATTCGTTCCATTTCTCCCAGGATTGCATGGAATCACCCAGGCATGTGCGCCCTCCAACACTGTAGATCCTGCCTCAGGATTCAGGAGCACTTTATTGGACAAATGCACAGAGTACACTGGAGTCTGACTTGGTGATGTAGCACAGCATGCCATGAAGTGTGTGGTGGAGTGTGGAAGGAGTAATTGCTACACCCAGGCATGCACCCCACCCGTGCTGTAGTCATTACCTAACAAGAACTAGTACCAGTGCGAGATACAAGAACTACAGTAGGCTAGTATCAGTGCGAGATGCAAGAACTATCAGTGCGAGATACAAGAACTAGTATCAGTGTGACTGTGAGATACAAGATCTCAAGAGTGAACGGCGGCTCTAAGGAGGCTTCAGTAGATGCCACACCTAATACCATTGTGAAGCAGAGTTCCCCAAGCATCGGTTTGTTCACCCACTAACAGGAAGCGTTAGCTGGGTTTAGCCCGTTATGAGGCAGGTTAGTTGTACCCTACTGATGATGTGCATTTGCAATGCTAATCCTGCTCATATGTGAGTCCTGCTCTGCCCCGCACCCTGCTCTGCCCCACTCGGCAGGCCTGCCTGGCCTCATCAGTGGCGTGCTTGATTAGTCTGATCAGCACACCTGATTTAGCTAATCAAGAGAATTATAATTACGCTGTATTTAATTTGCTGAGCACAGAGCAGGACTTGATAGAGTAGACTTGTGCAGTGGGGGGTGGGGGGTCAGTGCACGCTCATGACATGGCAATTCATGTCTCGCAATATGAGAGAAATACACTGTATACGCACTGAACAAAAATATAAACACACCACATTAGTTTTGGCATGTTTCATGAGTTGGAGTGGTCTAAGACTACTTCCGTGCACATAAAAGGTTTATTTGTTAACAAATTGTATACTTATCAGTATTCAGTTCACAGGCAACTGCACTGGTATATAAGATACAGTATACAGTATATGATATGATATATATGGAATGATATGATGTACAATACAACGCAATACAATGCGGTACTATACAATACAACGCAATGTCATGCGATATGATGTGCAATATTCTTCTGTGCCTGAAGTGGGCTGCAGTGAGATGGCAGTCATTAGTCGATGGTAATTAGCGGGACACACTGGAAGGCATTGACTATGACAGGGGTGTCGAGAGTGCATCCAAGAGGTGATGATCCTGTTTGCAGCCTCCGTCAGACGCACCTGGTCGTGGAGCTCAGGTGCTGCAGAGATGCCTCATTACCATACATCAGGTGAATCACGTCAGCCATGAAACCAGTCAGAGTTCCAGCGTGGCGTTGGATTTTGGTGTTGTAGCGCCGTAATGTGTCAAAGTCAAACAGCCCTGTTGCATTCATTGGAGTAGAAATGCTGTTGAGTTGATGGAGTGGGAGTGTTGTTTGCTAACAAGAAAAGTTCCCTGTTCATCGTCTGTGTCTGATGAAAAGCAGTTCTATACGTTGTTATGGTTTGTGCAGACATCCAGTGACTATGTTGATTGGTGATCCAATCTGCCAAACAAGAGCACAGATCCTCATCAAAATCTGTTTTGGGCGCAGAAAGAGGAAGAGAGGAGTGGAAACTTTGGAGAACAGCTGCTTCACTGCACAGAGCACTAATGAAGACCCACTTTTGCCCAGAGCTTGTTTTTCGTTTGAAACATGAGCGCAGGGTATCTTACATTTCCTAGAATTATATTTGGTAACTCTTTTATTGCATAAATATGTTTGAGAAAAGAGCTTCAAATCATCAAAACGTGGCACCAACAGCCCTGTGGGCCCAGTAAAGCCTCCCTCAGCCCAGCTGCGCTAGCTTACTTCTGCGTTTTACATTCTGCAGCTCTGGCAGCATTAGCTTAATGTACTGAAAGATGTGACTTTGCTTCCATGTGTAAGTCAGCAAATGGCCTTTATCAATCACCTGGCAGGAGGGGAAAAAACATCCCTGAGTTCCCCTGAGGATCCTCTGTGATTAGTTACCGCTAGAGAGGAAATGTCTTTGCATATGACAGAATGTATGTTTGCCGCTATCCGCTATCACCGCCAAGCGGTTTTATTTATTTGTTTAATTTTTTTTGCATGTGCATGTTTGCCTCCCTGCTCCACTCTGCAGCATCAATCATGGTGATTAATTCAGCCAAACATCTCAGCACGCATAGATTACAATAGCCTTTCTGGAGGAGTTATGGGAGGGAAATAAATAAGGAACAGTGGCCCAGACAGCATCTGCCTGTGATGGCTCAATCCCACCCGCAGAACTGCTACATATGTCCCCATGAATTAAAAAAGTCCAAAGTTTCACAGACACCCGTGAATTGCCGACTTCAAAAATGTAGACAAATCCTTGGGCATCTGAGTAATGACTGCTGGGATCATTCATTTTAAAAGGTCCCATCTTCCCTGAGCTTGGCAGCCATTAATATTCCTGGGTGTTAATTGAGCCTGCAGCTCCAGTCTGTCTTGCAGTGGTGTGTGCAGCTCTTTGGATTCAGACGCTGGAGACCCAGTTTATCTTGGTTCACCAGCCCAAAAAATTATGATTCTTCTCACAGATCTGTGATCATGGGTTAGCTTCAAATTGTGAGACGTCTGGTATCTGATTTAGAAAGATGATGAATTTGGCTGTGTTTGATTGGAACTGGGTCGTTGTTGATTTTTTTTGTCCTTTCTTCCTCTTTGTCCCTCTTTTAGAGAAGTGTGATGAGCCGCTGTCTACGCCCCTCCCCCACAACGCCTTCAGCAGCTCCTCCGTCTTCACCAGCGGCTACGCTCCTGGATACGCCAAGCTCAACAAGAGAGGAGGTACAGTAAAGGCCTCGCAACACACACACCAAGAACACAACTCACACAGAGGAGAGGGAGAGAGAGAGAGAGAGAGAGAGAGAGAGAGAGGGAGAGAGAGAGAGAGAGTGAGACAGAGAGAGAGAGAGAGAGAGAGAGAGAGAGAGGGAGAGAGAGAGAGGGGGGGAAGGAGAGAGAGAGTGGAGAGAGTCAAAGGGAGAAACAGAGAGAGGGAAAGAGACAGAGACAGAAGAGGAGAGTGACAGAGAAAGAAAGAGAGAGAGAAAGAGAGAGAGAGAGAGATTAGGAGAGTGAGCTTTTCCAGCACATAGGCTGGGCTTGTGTGCATGACTGGCGGGAGACAGGGGAAGCCAAGCATTGCATTACTTTCACTCTCATTACAATACTCTAATAAACACTAGAGTTTTCTCCCCCCCAAACTTCAATTTCACAGGTGCTCGGGCATAATACAGTTTCATGAGACCGACTTCTCTCTTCACACTTCTGTTTGTACTATTCCACTCTGCAGTTATTACTTTATTGAGATAAAGTTTTTTTTTTTTTTTTTTGGGGGGGGGGGGGTGCAATCCATTGTGCAAATTGCTTCATAGGAGAGCTTCATCCAATTACTGGGAATACAGAGTGCAGTAAGCCTTGTGCTTTAATTAAT
The DNA here is from genome assembly GCF_963854185.1 of Sardina pilchardus. Taxonomy (NCBI): domain Eukaryota; kingdom Metazoa; phylum Chordata; class Actinopteri; order Clupeiformes; family Clupeidae; genus Sardina; species Sardina pilchardus. The sequence continues at coordinate 1,234,465 of NC_085012.1, forward strand.
AGAGCCAAATACTGACAACAAATGTGACTTTCATTTGTGGATGCTGATGAGATTTGCTCGTTGGGCTTCATTATTCTGTTTGGATCCCACTCAACCTTTGAACCTGCATGTCAAAGCCGACTGAATCTGAATTTCCATCTTAATTTGGTGTTTTTGAGTGAAGATTTTAAGGCAAATCTGGTTTGTTTTTGTTAATTAATGTTAAGTGCATTTACACAGCATCTGAAAAACAATGAGATACAATCATAGCTGAGGATTATGCCAGTTTTACAGGTATTATAATTCGTTCCAAAATGCTTAATTTGTAATATACATAGGTTGTTTTTTCTTCTTTTTTTTGTTATCAATTACGCAATTTTCCACCTCAGTGCAAATCAGATTAAGGAAATTGTATCCCATTAAATTAAATCTGGGGAATTATTTTTGACTTGTCACCCATTTTGGAGAGAAACCTTTTGCTGTCAACATATGCTTGATTGACAGCTGTTTTCAGCCACATTAGCTCTCTGCCAGCCATCTGTCGTCTCCCACACCTCCATCTGGAGATGCTGCACAGTGCTGCCGCAGGGGAGTTTGGACATCCCTCTCTCTCTTAGTTTAGCATCTCTCACTCCATCCCTCTCTCTCTCTTAGTTTAGCATCTCTCACTCTATTCCCCTCTCTCTCTTAGTTTAGCATCTCTCTCTCTATCCCTCTCTCTCTTAGTTTAGCATCTCTCACTCTATCCCCCTCTCTCTCTTAGTTTAGCATCTCTCACTCCATCCCTCTCTCTCTTAGTTTAGCATCTCTCACTCCATCCCTCTCTCTCTTAGTTTAGCATCTCTCACTCTATCCCTCTCTCTCTCTTAGTTTAGCATCTCTCACTCTATCCCTCTCTCTCTCTTAGTTTAGCATCTCTCTCTCTATCCCTCTCTCTCTTAGTTTAGCATCTCTCACTCTATCCCCCTCTCTCTCTTAGTTTAGCATCTCTCACTCTATCCCTCTCTCTCTTAGTTTAGCATCTCTTATCTATCCCCCTCTCTCTTAGTTTAGCATCTCTCTCTCTATCCCTCTCTCTCTCTTAGTTTAGCATCTCTCTCTCTATCCCTCTCTCTCTCTTAGTTTAGCATCTCTCACTCTATCCCTCTCTCTCTTAGTTTAGCATCTCTCTCTCTATCCCTCTCTCTCTTAGTTTAGCATCTCTCACTCTATCCCTCTCTCTCTTAGTTTAGCATCTCTCTCTCTATCCCTCTCTCTCTTAGTTTAGCATCTCTCTCTCCATCCCTCTCTCTCTTAGTTTAGCATCTCTCACTCTATCCCTCTCTCTCTTAGTTTAGCATCTCTCACTCTATCCCTCTCTCTCTTAGTTTAGCATCTCTCACTCTATTCCTCTCTCTCTTAGTTTAGCATCACTCACTCTATTCCCCTCTCTCTCTTAGTTTAGCATCTCTCACTCCATCCCTCTCTCTTAGTTTAGCATATCTCACTCCATCCCTCTCTCTCTTAGTTTAGAATCTCTCACTCCATTCCTCTCTCTCTTGGTTTAGCATATCTCTTAGTTTATCATTTCTCACTCCATACACATACACTACACACACACACACACACACACACACACACGTACGCTGACTCTTTTCACCCCTCTCATTTGTTCCAACTATTCCTCCATCTTCTGCTCTCTCGCTTTATCCCTCCATCTTCTGCTGTCTTTCTCTCTTTCCACCCACTCCTCTCTTTCTTTGCCTCTACCTTTTCTTTTTCTCCTCCCTCCATTTCCATTTTTCTTTCCCTGTCTAACCATTTGCCCTCTTCATACCTATCTCTCTCTCCCTCCCTCCCTCCCTCTCCCTCTCTCCCTCTCTCTCTCTCGCTCTCTCTCTCTCCCTCCCTCTCTCTCCCCCTGCCTCCCTCCCCCTCTCTCTCTCTCCCTCTCTCCCTCCCTCTCTCTCTCTCTCTCTCCCTCTCTCTCTCTCTATCCCTCTCCCTCTCTCTCTCTCTCTCTCTCTCTCTCTCTCGCTCTCTCTCTCTCCCTCCCTCTCTCTCCCCCTGCCTCCCTCCCCCTCTCTCTCTCCCTCTCCCTCTCCCTCTCCCTCTCCCTCTCTCTCTCCCCCTGCCTCTCTCCCTCTCCCTCCCTCCCTCTCTCTCTCTCTCTCTCTCCCTCTCTCCCTCCCTCCCTCTCCCTCTCCCTCTCTCTCCCTCTCTCCCTCCCTCTCTCTCCCTCTCTCCCTCCCTCTCTCTCCCTCTCTCTCTCTCTCTCTCTCTCTCTCTCTCTCCCTCTCCCTCTCTCTCTCTATCCCTCTCTCTCTCTCTCTCTCCCTCTCTCTCTCTCTATCCCTCTGTTGTTGGGTAATCAGTGGAATGCCCCTTGGCCCCGCCTTCATCACTAGTCACCGCTGACACTCGGCTCTTTGTCACACCACTGGGGCCACAGGTCGCCTGAGGGGGCCACACACACACACACACACACACACACAAGCTCACACACACGCTCACACACAGACACACACACACACAACACACGCGCTCACACACACACACACAACACATAAGCTCACACACACGCTCACACACAGACACACACACACACAACACATGCGCTCACACACACACACACACACACATACATGCGCATGTACACACACATTCACACACACACGCTCACACATGCGCACGTACACACTCACACACATACATGTGCACACACACACACACACACGCACGCACATGCAGCCCCCACACCTGTCAGGCCTCACACAAGGTGCACGTTTGTCAAGGTGACATGATTACTCTCATCCCCCTCCTTCCTCCTACTTTCCTCTTGCCCTCTTTCCCTCCCTCCCTCTCTTTTTCCCTCCCTCCCTCTCAATTCCTCTTTGTCTCTCCCTCTCTCTCTCTCATTAGTTCTCTCACCCCCCCCCAGATAGACAGGTGCAGAGGTGGCCCCAGTCAGCCGCCTCTCTCTCCGTCCCAGTGTGTCCCAGTGTGTCCCAGTGTGTCCGTGCGTGATGTGAGCCGGTGCTCTCAGTGGCGCTGTGCCCCTGGTCTCATGTGATCAGCGCGGGGGCCTCTCATTACTGCAGCGGTGCCCAGCGTACCAGGCATGCTAATGATTCCTTATCGGCGCCGCCAACCAGCCAGACCTGCCACGGGCACCACGCCGTCCTGCCAGGATAATAATGGAACGCTCAGGGGCAACGCGCCATGCGCCACCCTTGCTACCGTTTTTATTAACGCACAGCGAGGAAAGGGCAAGAAGTAGATATAGATTAAGACACGGAGGCATACGGTTGTTCACATGTGTAGACTGTATGTCGTACGGAAAATACCAGCAAGCTGTGAATAGTAATCATGCTGATATCATGCTGTGAAAGGTGAATTAGCTTGAGTCTGGATGCGTTATATCTGTATATGAGGAAGCTGTTTCATGCTCACCCATAGAGGCTACACCAGAGTGAGCGCTGTCTGCTGCTATCATGCTCCGTGAGCTAGCCAGGGGTCTGTTGGTGTTGTATCCGTTGATAGCCTGTTAGCACCTGTCGCTACATGGACCACGGACCCCCTGGCTCTGCCCGGTTGGTTGGCAGCCCCCCTGGTGCTGTGAGAATGGCATGGATCCCTGGTGGCGGGTGGTGGGGGGCGGAGGAGGGGGGTGATGCCACCTAAACAGCCTCATTATCTCCGCCCAGATGAGCTCCATCATAAAAGGCTGTCAGCGCTAATGAAAGAAGCCGGCCTCCCATATGCCACCTCTAGCTCAACACCGGCTTTAGTTAGCCAAGCTGACGTGTGTGTCTGTGAGCATGTGTCTGTGAGCCTGTGTGTGTGTGTGTGTGTGTGTGTGTGTGTGTGTGTGTGTGTACGCTCACTGTTTTGTTAGTCAGCTAAATTTGCTTGGCAAATGTGCGGCTGCCATGACCTGATCTCCTAATGGAGCAAAAGTCCATTTATACAGATAGCTTGTGTGTGTGTGTGTGTGTGTGTGTGTGTGTGTGTGTGTGTGTGTGTGTGTGTGTGTGTACATCTCTCGTGTGTGTCCATTTATACAGATAGCTTGCTGGAAATAAAACAGGTGGCATAAAATCAATGGGAGGCCAGACTCATATTCATCTCTATAGTGATTACTGACATGTTCTAATGAGAACGTCTGGAGTGATTACTGACATGTTCTAATGAGAACGTCTGGAGTTTTCATCTCCATAGTGATTACTGACATGTTCTAATGAGAACGTCTGGGGTTTTCATCTGATTCTCTTTAGCTGCCCTGAAAAGGTCTGAGGCTCCATCAAATCTGGATCATTTGCTTTTTACTGTCTGCTTATGAATCTGCTTTAGATTTGCTTATCTGATGACAGCTGACGAATACAAATGCCAGGACAGGAAAGACTAACTCTATTAGAAGTGCTCACCATCCTGCACATTATGCTAGAGTAAGTCTTCTTTATTGGCATAAATAGCTTTATGCATCTTACCTTGCAGTCAATCGATTTGCCTTCCTTCCTGTAAATGCCTTCTAATCGTAACAAAATAAGAATACAATTGTTTTGAGTGGAAGTCAAAATGGCAAGTGACATTTACTCATGAGCTATTCCTCAACCCAGAGGATTCAACAGTAGTGTGCCGTTTCTGGCCCAAATAATGACACTAGTTCTGAGAGCTGCCCGAGTACGGCCAGCTATGAGAGGAACATTGTCCAGCCTGCGAGAGACAGACAGAGAGAGAGAGAGAGAGAGAGAGAGAGAGAGAGAGACAGAGAGAGAGAGAGAGAGGGAGAGAGACTGAGAGAGAGCGAGACGTGGAGAGAGCGAGACAGAGAGAGAGAGAGAGAGCGAGACGTGGAGAGAGCGAGACAGAGAGAGAGACCAAACGCCACAGCCCCGGCGTCCAGCTTCAGCGGGGCGGAGCGTCCATTATAGTGCCAGCTCATCTGTGAGAGGAGAGAAACCGGCCGTGTGTGTGTGTGTGTGTGTGTGGAGGCAGGAAAGGTCAAATCCCTCTTGAGCGGAGAGCTGTTTGTCCTGCACAGCTGGACAGAGGCCGAGGTGTGAGAGGGGGAAGCCCACCGCTGGTCACTCTGGCAACGAGGAGAGATGGAGAGATGACGGAGAGGGAGGGAGGAGAGGAGAGAGTATGGAAGAGGGATGATGACAGGGAGGGAGAGGAGGAGAGAGAAACGAGAAAACGAGGGGGAGAGGGAGGGGAGGAAATAAGGAAAAGAGGGATGACAGGGAAACGTCAGAAAGGAGGGAATGATGGGGAGGGTGGAGAGGGAGAAAGTGAGAAAAGGGCATAGACAAGGCAGTGGGAGAGGGGGAGAGAGAGAGAGAGAGAGAGAGAGAGAGAGAGAGAGAGAGAGAGAGAGAGAGAGAGAGAGAGAGTAGAGCAACAGTTGAGGTGACTGAAGGTGGCGGAGGGATGGAGGGAGGTGGAGGTGGTGGCGGTGGCATGTGGGTGGAGAGGTGTTGACGATGGGCCTGCTGTGGAGGGGGAGAGTGAGCGCTTCATCCTGTAGCGGAGGGGGGCGGAGGGCGGCGGAATACCAATGTGCCCAAGCATGAGATTGGAGCGCTAATAAGCGGCATGTGGCCAGTGATCCTTGCAGTTCATTTTCTTTTCTCCCCTCTCTCTTTCGCTCTCTCTCTCTCTCTCTCTCTCTCTCTTTTGCTCTCTCTTTCTCTCTCTCTCTCTCTCTTGCTCTCTCTCTCTCTCTCTCCCTCCTCCAACCTCAGCCCTCCAGATACTCCTCACGAATCCACAGCAATTATCATCCCCCCCCCACACACACACACACACTCACACACACTCTGTCCCCCCCTTGCAGGACGGTGGAGTTTACAGTACAAGCCCTCTCTTCTACACACACTCCGCCCTCAGCTCTTATTTCCTTTCCTCCGTCTGAAATGTGAAAGACTTTCAATCATTCATGAGCTGTGTGAAGTTTGCCTTTTCTCTGCCCATTACGTTGTGCATCACATTAAAACACCAATTACCTCCCTCTGTAGTCCTCACTGACATTTAGATTAGCAGCGGTGCTAACTAGCACTAAATTATGTAATGTTTGACTTGTTTCCTGTTAACTTTTTTCTTCTTTTTTTTTTCCTGCTGAGTGTTTTTGCATGCCGAGGAGCGGGCGTCCAGACTGAAGAGGAATAAAAGTCTCTTTGTGCTGAGGCCAGAGACATCTACTATTGTTTGATGCACTTGGCAGCCTCATTAGTTTCTCCGTGTCAAGGCTTTGGAAGCGCCGTGCTCCTCGAGTAGTTGAAAGCGTCATGTTCTTCTTTATTCTCTTTCTGAGTCAGTGGCACAGCATACCAATGCACTTAAGGTAATGTAGCCGCGCGTGCAGGAATGATATAGTCCAGGCCCACCTCCCACTGGGTGCTAAACGTAAAGATGATCATGGCAGGCTTCATATCATGACGTCTGGTGAAGGTGTGGATGAGAAGTGAAATATGTCATATTGCATTCAAGGGAACAAAAATCCACTTTGCTTTTTTTTTTTTTTTTCGCGGGGCTTTGGTGGGAAACTGTGCTCTGATCTTCAGGTTAAAAGGCAGAAGGAGGTGCAGGGTATGAAAGACACATGAGCATGAAAAGGCCCAACCTGGCAGGAGATGAACATGGCGGAGAAGCTCCTCATTTGTTTCCCCAATTACCGGCACTGTCCAAAAGTTAACACCGTCTTCCTTTGGAGAATCCGACTCCGAGTACATTGGGGTGTGCGTACGGTAATAATGATGTCTTCAGCTGTCAGTGGTTGTTAAACTCAGAGGGACTTTTCCTCTAAAATGGAAATGGTACCGTTTAACAAGCACACCCTGAAACCGTGTCCTCAGAAGCGCGCCATGGTGTCGGTGCTCCACGCTGTCTATAGCGGGCCAATCAGGGGCTGCTTGGGCTCAGATGAGTGCCGTATGGCGATAAGGACGGGATGTGTCCTGTCACCGGTCCTGCTCTGAGGTCCTGTGTCATGGCCAGTATCTCCGGAGTGTCCTTCCCGTGCCCTTCCCCTTCTGGCTCTGCTTATCGTCTTTGAACATCTGCCCCGGTAGCAGGTGGCAGACGGATGAAGGCCGGTCCCTGGGCACGACCGCTGCCCCTGTCCAACTGCCAGCAGGTCCAATTCCGACCGGTTAGCCACACGGCTCTCTTTTGTCCTCCGTCCGTTAGCGTGCTGTCGTTAGCTTTTCTCTTTCTTTTTTCTTCTCTCCCGTTGGGCAAACACGGCAAAGTCAAACGTCTGATTTGTTTCCCTCTTTTTCCCCCCTCGCATTTCCCTGTCCGTTTTTATCTCCACTGGCCGAGCTATTTAAGACAGAGTGTGTCCTTCTGCAAGATAGCATCGCGTCATCACAACAGTCTCTTCAGGTTGAATTGAGAACTATTGACTTTCCAATGATATTCCCTGTTTATCAAGTCTGACCAGCACAGAGTAATGACCAAATCACTGGATCAGATATTGGATTGTTCTGCTGGTTCTTTGGGTCCTTATCTCTCCCCCCTGCCCCCCCACACTCCTCCCATTCCCCATTGGTTGTCATAGTAAGGCTGTGTGGCCAACTGTAAATTAACAAAACTATTCGGGCAAAGTTACTTTTAACCGATTTTTTTTTTTAGTCTATGTGTTTCTTTATTGTATGGCTTTTTTACTGTATGCCAGAAAATGTGTCTCCTCTGACTTTTGGCAAAAAAAAAGAGAGAAAAGTCCACTGGCACGAGTCCTTGAAAGGCTTCTTACCGAAGGACACTTCACAGTCACTTTTCAAATAAAAGCCCCAGCCTAACAGAATCCCGACTGTAAGCATGACAATGCTATTTTTCAACCATTATGCTATTTATGAGCAGTTGGCTTGGCAAGGCTGACTTTCTGTCATCACTTTCAGGAGTGTGTTGCAGTGGAGATTTGTCACAGTCGTTGCTGCAGTCATCCACTATTCAGAGAAACATGAAACACAATTTACTGGCGTTGAAGCGCTGCCGCCAACACTGAGCTCTCTCTCTCTCTCTCTCTCTCTCTCTCTCTCTCTCTCTCTCTCTCTCTCTCTCTCTCCCTCGTCCAGGGGCCGGCGGCTGGTCCCCGCTCGATAGCGATCATTACCAGTGGCTCCAGGTGGACCTGGGCATCAGGAGGCAGGTGACCGCGGTGGCCACCCAGGGCCGCTACAGCAGCTCGGACTGGACCACGCGCTACAGGCTCCTCTACAGCGACACGGGCCGCAACTGGAAACCCTACCACCAGGACGGAAACATATGGGTGAGTCTCACTATCACTCTCTCTCGCTCTCTCTCTCTCTCTCTTGCTCTCTCTCTCTCTCTCTCTCTCTCTCACTCTCTCTCTCTCTCTCTTGCTCTCTCTCTCTCATGCTTCATTGGCATGAATGAATCAAGTCATTTATGCTAAAGCTTGACATGTTTTTCAAGAATTTACATTAGCATTTCATAAGGTATTCAGGACAAAATGGGGCGAAAAGAACAATAATATCCTTAACAATATCTATCTATCTATCTATCTATTTCTCCTCTCTTTCGCACATAGCGGGTATGATGTGACTCAGAGATTGAATTCAAATGATCCTGTAATTAATTATCCAGCTTCTTCAGTTGCTGCTTGTGTCCACGCATGAGGTGATTGTGAGCGAATCGAGCGCATTGCTGGAGGTGGTTCTCCAGCGGAGTGCAATCATGTGCAGGGCGCGGTGGTCATTGCCACCCACTAATAAGGTGTGACATTTCGCTTCACCTTTCATTGACTCTGGCTTTCAGCAGCACGTCCGGTCGGAGACAAAAATAAACCAGATGCCCGGGAGATCCAGAGATGCTTTTGTCGCTGTATCAGTTACAAGAGCAGTTTTTTAATACGGCAACAATCGCTTGCTGCCTGTGTGCTATTAAAAGCCCCCCTGCAGAGGCAGAGAGTTACTAGTTAATATGTCAAACGCTAACAAACCTTCCTCGGTACATGATGAAAGAAAGCAATACATGTAATGATTCTGTATGGCTTATGCACACTTTACATATGACAAATGAAGTGTGTGGTTTGAGCAAACAGCTCTCATCAGATCGTACAAAACTCATTTAGATTTGCTTCCTTCCAGTGTGTGGATCAACACAAACACACTCAGACTCATTTTTCTGATGTGAGCCGAAGCACTCATGCCCTGCTGGATCAAAGAGCTGCTGGACAAATGAGCTGCAGAGAGAAAGAAGGCTTTCAAAACACACACACACACACACACACACACACACACACACTCTCTCTCTCTCTCTCTCTCTCTGGTTCATCTGTGTGTGAAGGGTTTCAAAAACACACTACACACACTCTCTCTCTCTCTGTGGTGCATCTCTGTGTGTGTGGGCTTTTCCCACCCACTTGTTTGATTGTCATCAGGGCCCTTACTCAAACCTTCCTTAATGAACCCCATGATGATGTGAGTCACAGCACGAACACACACACACACACACACACACACACACACACACACACACACAGAGAGACTTCCTGTTCCCCCTGGAGGAGTCTAGGAGGTGGTGATGATGGCGCAGGGTAAATGAGGACTGAAGCTTTCAAGCCTCTGAAGGCAAAACTAATTCAGTTTGTAAAAAACCTTGCAGTCCTATTTCAATAAATCACACACACACGGGCGTGTGCTTGAGCTGGAGAAGCGTCCGTGAAAGGAATGGGCAAGAGACCTGCAGATGGAGGAGGGGTGGAAGGGTGGAGGGGAGGAGGGGAGGAGGGTGGAGGGATGGAGGGGTGGAGGGGTGGAGGGGAGGAGGGGAGGAGGGGAGGAGGGGAGGAGGGAGGAGGGGTGGAGGGGATCAGCTCTGTCTTCTCCTCCACCCAGCAAGGCTAAGGAGGCCGGCACTGGCTCACCCCAGCGGAGGAGCCCTCTGATAGGCCCAGCATCTCTCATCAGTGCAAGCCTGGTTAAGACTCGTCTTGCTAAGCCAGCAGCTGCGGACGGGAAAGGTTGACGGTGCAATTAACAAAAAGCTGTCGATAGGAGAGAGAGATCGTGCAAGTGCGTATGCATTTTTTAAAGGTTGCTGGTACTAGCCTCGTGAAGATTACAGATGACATGGTAATTGCTGAAATAAGGCCTAGCAAAGCATCAACTTATCTATAAACGTATACTGATACAATACATTATATTATACTGTAGACAAACACACATTTACTTGAACTGTCTCTCTCTCTATTTTTCTCTTTCTCTCTCTCTCGCTCTCTCTCTCTCTCCCCTGCTCTGGAATATGACTATTTAGCCAGCGTCTGTGCAGTCCCCCCGATCAAACACAACGTCCCCCTCTAACCATTTGCTCTGGCTGTTTCCCTCGGAGTGCCGTGTGATATGATAAATGGGCCAATGTGTGTGTGTGTGTGTGTGTGTGTGTGTGTGTGTAGGGCTGTGACTCATGCCTCCTCACTCTCTCAGGGCACGCTGTGTATTCAGAGGAGAAGAGTGTGCCGCACGTCAGTTCCCTTCACCGCTGCCTGCGTCCAACTCATTGTGACGGCCACTGTTGTTGTGGCTCTCCCTCCCGTCCGCGTCGCTTAAACGACTCATTTAGCAGGGGGTGTGAGTGTATGGATTATTTAGAATACACACTACGCATGCAGTGCTGTGGCTGGACCGCTGAAGCAAGATGCCAAATGTCCTGTAGACATTTTACTATACGGAATATTCAACAGATGGAAATCACCTTCAAAAGCACCTTCAACTCTGACTGCTGTTGCAGCTCTTCTTGACGTTTCATTAAAGAGAGAGAGAGAAAGAGGAAGAAAGAAAGAAAGAGGGAGAAAGAGAGAGAAAGAGAGATCATTGCCAGATCCCTTGCAGAGTGTCAGGGGACAGGAGCGTTCATCTTGATTATTAGATATACTGTAATGCATAATTGAACGCATCAGAAGAGGGGGACCTGATGAGCTCTTGCTCATAATAAGGTAATGAATTCATATCACATGTCTCTGATCCCACTCACTCTGAATGCCGCTCTGATAAAGATGAGCTTCCAGACTGTGCGTGCAAGATGACCTCAATAAGATCAGCAGTCCTGAACTCTGCCGTCCACCCCTGTGAGTCCACTCAGGGACAGGAGTAATGAACAGGTCTGCGCAGGTCACTATGCACAATAATAATCCCACAGGCTTCTCCGTACTGTCCAACTAAAGGGGCCGTGTTTAGCACAGAACCCTGTTGCCTGGTAGGAAAATCTCCATAACTCTAAAGGCCGTTCACACCAAGAACGATAACGATAACGATAACGATAACTATAAACAAATATCGCTCTCGTTAATATGAATAACAACGTTCACACATAAACTATTAAGATAACGACATGAAGAACGATATCGTTGTTGATCACTTTCAGAGCGATTTTGAGAACGATAAAAAGCTAACAGCCAATCAGAACCCATAATATTCTAGCCATCACATTCATTAACATGAGAGACTTTTCTTATCGTTGGCCAGTGTGGACGCTTTTATCGTTATGGTTATAGTTATAGTTATCGTTATCGTTATCGTTCTTGGTGTGAACGGCCCTTAACTCGGCTTATCCTGTTAGTGAGTAGTGCTGCCAGGTGGCTACAAAGCTAATAAGCTATGCTATAGGCGTTTGCCATAGGCGTTTGCTATAGGTGCTTGCTATAGGTGTTTGCTATAGGTGTTTGCTATAGCGATTTGCTAGGCGTTTGCTATAGACGTTTGCTATAGGCGTTTTGCTATAGGCGTTTTGCTATAAGCGTTTGCTATAGGCGTTAGCTATAGGTGTTTTCGCTCTTTGTACTACTGTACCACACTACGTGCTAAACCTGCATTTTGGCTTCAGAGTGGATTATTATGAGGCAATAGCTACTTGTCTATCATCTTATTTCCACTTTTGTTATTTATTCCATTTGCATTGATGGGGGCACGTACGCATTCACACACACACACACACACACACACACACACACACACACAGATACTATACACCTATATATATTCCATGTATATCACTCCTGCATGCTTAGGGAAGGAAATATAACCATGGAAAGGGCTCAAAGAAATGGGATTACAAATTTACATTTCCATGAAGAAAAAAAAAAAAACTATGGCAATTCAGTGTTCCATTTTCAGATATTTTACACATCATATAACATGCTTCATGATGTAACATCTGCGTGTTGCTTCTCTATACAGCGCTAATTAAATCCCATGTCAGTGTGTTTCTGGGCTTCATTTTGCCAAAATGAGTATGTTTATAAAAAGAAACAGCGTAATGAAATCGGGGGAAGCTAGACTGATGACAGGTGTCCCCGGGTCGTGACCCATGTCTCGCAATGGTGTCCGTGGGCGGAATACTTATCTGGAGAGTGCAGGGAGGGGTGTATAATGTTCTCCCTCTCCCTCTCAAGCGCAATATCCTCCACATATATCCCTTTTTGATTGGAGCGGAGGGGTCTGTACCAACAGGCTGATTCTGTAGGCGCGCACCGCTCCACACTGTGACTGAGGATCGTGACTAATGTTGAATTATTACCATCAAAATCTCAGGCTTGGTACCCCTAGAGACCTGACATTTCCCTTCCATTCAGATGCAGCCTGCCTACCTGTGTAGGTATCATATGCGCCACCACTGGAGCCTGTTTCTGTAGTATGTACAGTACTGTATTGTCTATTCCTCCACAAGCGTTATGCTGGAGTTATTTAATGATATCATGAGGAAATGTATATTTCGATGTTTTGTTGTCACCGAGACACTTTCACATCAGTGTGACTGGAGTTGTTTTGGAGGAGGTAGATGGGGGCGTTCACCTTAACTACCTCCCTTTCTTCCCTTTGGTGGAAATGGGATTTTGATGGGGTACTTGCAGCCCTGGTAGCACGGCCCTCGTCCCTTATGTCCTTACCATCAGCTAGTGTGTGTACACACACACGCGCACACGCATGCACACACACACACATGCACGCATGCATGCACGCAGATAGGCAGGCACGCAGGCACGCACACACACGCACACACGTGCACGCACACACAGACACACACACGCGCACACACACACACACACACTCACACACCCACGCACACACACACGCATACGTGCACACTCCAACTTCCCTCTTGTCCTGAGGGAAAGTGCTGGCAGAGCTCCTCCACATCCCCTCTGCTGCCCCACAGTGCTGCCTCTATATCGGGAGCACAATGGCCACAAGGAAGCCTCTTCTGTGATTACTGTAATGCACGAAAGCGTGCAAACACAAAGCGCCCGCACACACACACACACACACACACACACACATATAAAGCGCCAAGTCACTCGTCCTGCTGAGATCAGTGGAGACCCCGAGGATATTGTCTTTGTAGCTGGGTCTCTGTGATTCTCTCTCTTATAACAAGGGGATCAGGTGTGTGTGTGTGTGTGTGTGTTTTTATGGTCCTTGTAGGCATTTGATGTTCCTGCCTTAGAATTCACAAGACTCTTTTCTCTCTCCTGACGCGAGGGCATGTGAGCTATGAAAGTAAGGAGTGGGATTCACTCTGAATAATGCATGTGTTGTTAAAATCATTTCTGTACAACTATTGTAATGAGTTATACGTCAGTTTAGCGCACAGCACACTGGGCTGACACTAAGATAATGGTACACATCTCAACACTTCTTGAATTTTAAGCGGCCCCCTAGCTTGGGCTTTGAAGAAATCAATTTGCACCCCCACAGAACTAGTCTGATTCTGGCTTGGTCTCTTGCAGCGGTCCAGGCATTTCTCACACACACTTCCTCACACACACTTTCTTAAACACTTTTCATATTCTGCCAGACAGCACGCTTATGGAAAGACCGTCACTTCAAGAAAGTAGTTATTACTTATTTTCATTTTAGATAACACCAGTCCTTTCTTTTACTTCTCCATTGCAAGATTCAACTCCTAATTAGATAGCGCGCCCATCAAAGGGAAATGAGCGGCGCTGCTGTTTATTCCCGCTGGGATGTTTGAGTTCATTTAGAGACGTTCAAAAGAGTTCCTACAAACTCACTGATGCGCTCAGCTGCACTAGACTGTGTTGTGCTACTGATGACCTGCACTAGACTGTGTTGTGCTACTGATGACCTGCACTAGACTGTGTTGTGTTACTGATGACCTGCACTAGACTGTGTTGTGCTACTGATGACCTGCACTAGACTGTGTTGTGTTACTGATGACCTGCACTAGACTGTGTTGTGTGTGTGTTACTGATGACCTGCACTAGACTGTGTTGTGTTATTGATGACCTGCACTAGACTGTGTTGTGTGATGACCTGCACTAGACTGTGTTGTGTTATTGATGACCTGCACTAGACTGTGTTGTGTTATTGATGACCTGCACTAGACTGTGTTGTGTTATTGATGACCTGCACTAGACTGTGTTGTGTTACTGTGTTGTGTTATTGATGACTTGCACTAGACTGTGTTGTGTTACTGATGACCTGCACTAGACTGTGTTGTGTTATTGATGACCTGCACTAGACTGTGTTGTGTTATTGATGACCTGCACTAGACTGTGTTGTGTTATTGATGACCTGCACTAGACTGTGTTGTGTGATGACCTGCACTAGACTGTGTTGTGTTACTGATGACCTGCACTAGACTGTGTTGTGTTATTGATGACCTGCACTAGACTGTGTTGTGTTACTAATGACCTGCACTAGACTGTGTTGTGTGATGACCTGCACTAGACTGTGTTGTGTTACTAATGACCTGCACTAGACTGTGTTGTGTTACTGATGACCTGCACTAGACTGTGTTGTGTTACTAATGACCTGCACTAGACTGTGTTGTGTTACTGATGACCTGCACTAGACTGTGTTGTGTTATTGATGACCTGCACTAGACTGTGTTGTGTTATTGATGACCTGCACTAGACTGTGTTGTGTTATTGATGACCTGCACTAGACTGTGTTGTGTGATGACCTGCACTAGACTGTGTTGTGTTACTGATGACCTGCACTAGACTGTGTTGTGTTATTGATGACCTGCACTAGACTGTGTTGTGTTACTAATGACCTGCACTAGACTGTGTTGTGTGATGACCTGCACTAGACTGTGTTGTGTTACTAATGACCTGCACTAGACTGTGTTGTGTTACTGATGACCTGCACTAGACTGTGTTGTGTTACTAATGACCTGCACTAGACTGTGTTGTGTTACTGATGACCTGCACTAGACTGTGTTGTGTTACTGATGACCTGCACTAGACTGTGTTGTGTGTGTGTTACTGATGACCTGCACTAGACTGTGTTGTGTTACTGATGACCTGCACTAGACTGTGTTGTGTGATGACCTGCACTAGACTGTGTTGTGTTACTAATGACCTGCACTAGACTGTGTTGTGTTACTGATGACCTGCACTAGACTGTGTTGTGTTACTGATGACCTGCACTAGACTGTGTTGTGTTACTGATGACCTGCACTAGACTGTGTTGTGTGTGTGTTACTGATGACCTGCACTAGACTGTGTTGTGTTACTGATGACCTGCACTAGACTGTGTTGTGTGATGACCTGCACTAGACTGTGTTGTGTTACTAATGACCTGCACTAGACTGTGTTGTGTTACTGATGACCTGCACTAGACTGTGTTGTGTTACTAATGACCTGCACTAGACTGTGTTGTGTGATGACCTGCACTAGACTGTGTTGTGTGATGACCTGCACTAGACTGTGTTGTGTGATGACCTGCACTAGACTGTGTTGTGTTACTGATGACTTGCACTAGACTGTGTTGTGTTATTGATGACCTGCACTAGACTGTGTGAGTTGCTGTGTTGTGTGAGTTGCTGTGTTGTGTGAGTTATTGTGTTGTGTGAGTTGCTGTGTGAGTTGCTGTGTTGTGTGAGTTGCTGTGTGAGTTGCTGTGTGAGTGATAGTGTTGTGTGAGTTGCTGTGTGAGTGATAGTGTTGTGTGAGTTGCTGTGTTGTGTGAGTTGCTGTGTTGTGTGAGTTGCTGTGTGAGTGATAGTGTTGTGTGAGTTGCTGTGTGTGTTGTGTGTGAATTGCTGTGTGAGTTGCTGTGTTGTGTTTGAGTTGCTGTGTGAGTGACAGTGTTGTGTACGGTCTGGTGACTTGTAGGGTCACGTGCATTCTCTGCTGGTCCATTTGAAATGGCCTCTACCTTTTTCTTTCTGAAAAGTTGTGATTTGAAGTCACTCTCAGCATACAACAGCTCTCCCTCTCCCTCCCTCCCTCTTTCTCTCTCTCTGTCTGTCTCTCTCTCACTCTCTCTCCCTCCCTCATTCTCTCTCTTTCTGTCTGTCTGTCTCTCTCTCTCTCTCTCTCTCTCTCCCTCCCTCAGTGAAGTTGGTGTGTGTGTAGAATAGTCCATTGTTAGATGGAACAGCCGCCTCGCAAAACCTCCTTCCGAGTTTCTTGGCAGACACCTGAGATGGTGACAGAGGAGCCCCCTGTCTGTCACCACACACACACACAAACACACACACACACACAACCACACACACACACCACACACACACAAACACACACACACACACACACACACACACACACACACACACACACACACACATCTGTCATGCTCACTCACATGCAGTATGCATCACAGACATGTGCAGTACGCATCCCACTATCTTCCACCACACACACGCACACACACACTGTGCAGTATACTGCATCCCTCTGTCTTCCGCTGTGGATGGAGGAGACGTTGTGTCCGAATCATCCCTCATCAGGGGCCTGCTGCAGGGGGAGGGAGGGTTGGCGCCAGCCTCTTACCCAGCTAGATAATAGTCTCTTATATGGGCCAGGATGCCTCTTACCCAGCTAGATAATAGTCTCTTATATGGGCCAGGATGCCTCTTACCCAGCTAGATAATAGTCTCTTATATGGGCCAGGATGCCTCTTACCCAGCTAGATAATAGTCTCTTAATAGCTGCCAGGATGCCTCTTACCCAGCTAGATAATAGTCTCTTAATAGCTGGGCCAGGATGCCTCTTACCCAGCTAGATAATAGTCTATTAAATAGCTGGGCCAGGATGCCTCTTACCCAGCTAGATAATAGTCTCTTATATAGTTGGGCCGGGATGCCTCTTACCCAGCTAGATAATAGTCTCTTATATAGCTGGGCCAGGATGCCTCTTACCCAGCTAGATAATAGTCTCTTATATGGGCCAGGATGCCTCTTACCCAGCAAGATAATAGTCTCTTAAATACAGTAGCTGGGCCAGGATGCCTCTTACCCAGCTAGATAATAGTCTCTTAATAGCTGGGCCAGGATGCCTCTTACCCAGCTAGATAATAGTCTCTTATATGGGCCAGGATGCCTCTTACCCAGCTAGATAATAGTCTCTTAATAGCTGGGCCAGGATGCCTCTTACCCAGCTAGATAATAGTCTCTTAAATAGCTGGGCCAGAATGCCTCCAGTCCATACCCAGCTAGATAATAGTCTCTTAATAGCTGGGCCAGGATGCCTCTTACCCAGCTAGATAATAGTCTCTTAATAGCTGGGCCAGGATGCCTCTTACCCAGCTAGATAATAGTCTCTTAATAGCTGGGCCAGGATGCCTCTTACCCAGCTAGATAATAGTCTCTTAAATAGCTGGGCCAGGATGCCTCTTACCCAGCTAGATAATAGTCTCTTAATAGCTGGGCCAGGATGCCTCTTACCCAGCTAGATAATAGTCTCTTAAATAGTCTGGCCAGGATGCCTCTTACCCAGCTAGATAATAGTCTCTTAATAGTTGGGCCAGGATGCCTCTTACCCAGCTAGATAATAGTCTCTTATATGGGCCAGGATGCCTCTTACCCAGCTAGATAATAGTCTCTTATATAGCTGGGCCAGGATGCCTCTTACCCAGCTAGATAATAGTCTCTTATATGGGCCAGGATGCCTCTTACCCAGCTAGATAATAGTCTCTTATATAGCTGGGCCAGGATGCCTCTTACCCAGCTAGATAATAGTCTATTAATAGCTGGGCCAGGATGCCTCTTACCCGGCTAGATAATAGTCTCTTATATGGGCCAGGATGCCTCTTACCCAGCTAGATAATAGTCTCTTATATGGGCCAGGATGCCTCTTACCCAGCTAGATAATAGTCTCTTATATGGGCCGGGATGCCTCTTACCCAGCTAGATAATAGTCTCTTATATGGGCCAGGATGCCTCTTACCCAGCTAGATAATAGTCTCTTAATAGCTGGGCCAGGATGCCTCTTACCCAGCTAGATAATAGTCTCTTATATGGGCCAGGATGCCTCTTACCCAGCTAGATAATAGTCTCTTATATGGGCCAGGATGCCTCTTACCCAGCTAGATAATAGTCTCTTATATAGCTGGGCCAGGATGCCTCTTACCCAGCTAGATAATAGTCTATTAATAGCTGGGCCAGGATGCCTCTTACCCGGCTAGATAATAGTCTCTTATATGGGCCAGGATGCCTCTTACCCAGCTAGATAATAGTCTCTTATATGGGCCAGGATGCCTCTTACCCAGCTAGATAATAGTCTCTTATATGGGCCGGGATGCCTCTTACCCAGCTAGATAATAGTCTCTTATATGGGCCAGGATGCCTCTTACCCAGCTAGATAATAGTCTCTTAATAGCTGGGCCAGGATGCCTCTTACCCAGCTAGATAATAGTCTCTTATATAGCTGGGCCAGGATGCCTCTTACCCAGCTAGATAATAGTCTATTAATAGCTGGGCCAGGATGCCTCTTACCCAGCTAGATAATAGTCTCTTATATGGGCCAGGATGCCTCTTACCCAGCTAGATACTAGTCTCTTATATGGGCCAGGATGCCTCTTACCCAGCTAGATAATAGTCTCTTATATAGCTGGGCCAGGATGCCTCTTACCCAGCTAGATAATAGTCTCTGAAATAGCTGGGCCAGGATGCCTCTTACCCAGCTAGATAATAGTCTCTTATATGGGCCAGGATGCCTCTTACCCAGCTAGATAATAGTCTATTAATAGCTGGGCCAGGATGCCTCTTACCCAGCTAGATAATAGTCTATTAATAGCTGGGCCAGGATGCCTCCATACCCAGCTAGATAATAGTCTCTTAATAGCTGGGCCAGGATGCCTCTTACCCAGCTAGATAATAGTCTCTTAAATAGCTGGGCCAGGATGCCTCTTACCCAGCTAGATAATAGTTTCTTAATAGCTGGGCCAGGATGCCTCTTACCCAGCTAGATAATAGTCTCTGAAATAGCTGGGCCAGGATGCCTCTTACCCAGCTAGATAATAGTCTCTTAATAGCTGGGCCAGGATGCCTCTTACCCAGCTAGATAATAGTCTCTTATATGGGCCAGGATGCCTCTTACCCAGCTAGATAATAGTCTCTTAATAGCTGGGCCAGGATGTCTCTTACCCAGCTAGATAATAGTCTCTTAATAGCTGGGCCAGGATGCCTCTTACCCAGCTAGATAATAGTCTCTTATATGGGCCAGGATGCCTCTTACCCAGCTAGATAATAGTCTCTTAATAGCTGGGCCAGGATGCCTCCATACCCAGCTAGATAATAGTCTCTTATATGGGCCAGGATGCCTCTTACCCAGCTAGATAATAGTCTATTAATAGCTGGGCCAGGATGCCTCTTACCCAGCTAGATAATAGTCTCTTATATGGGCCAGGATGCCTCTTACCCAGCTAGATAATAGTCTCTTATATAGCTGGGCCAGGATGCCTCTTACCCAGCTAGATAATAGTCTCTGAAATAGCTGGGCCAGGATGCCTCTTACCCAGCTAGATAATAGTCTCTTATATGGGCCAGGATGCCTCTTACCCAGCTAGATAATAGTCTATTAATAGCTGGGCCAGGATGCCTCTTACCCAGCTAGATAATAGTCTATTAATAGCTGGGCCAGGATGCCTCCATACCCAGCTAGATAATAGTCTCTTAATAGCTGGGCCAGGATGCCTCTTACCCAGCTAGATAATAGTCTCTTAAATAGCTGGGCCAGGATGCCTCTTACCCAGCTAGATAATAGTCTCTTAATAGCTGGGCCAGGATGCCTCTTTCCCAGCTAGATAATAGTCTCTGAAATAGCTGGGCCAGGATTCCTCTTACCCAGCTAGATAATAGTCTCTTAATAGCTGGGCCAGGATGCCTCTTACCCAGCTAGATAATAGTCTCTTATATGGGCCAGGATGCCTCTTACCCAGATAGATAATAGTCTCTTAATAGCTGGGCCAGGATGTCTCTTACCCAGCTAGATAATAGTCTCTTAATAGCTGGGCCAGGATGCCTCTTACCCAGCTAGATAATAGTCTCTTATATGGGCCAGGATGCCTCTTACCCAGCTAGATAATAGTCTCTTAATAGCTGGGCCAGGATGCCTCCATACCCAGCTAGATAATAGTCTCTTATATGGGCCAGGATGCCTCTTACCCAGCTAGATAATAGTCTATTAATAGCTGGGCCAGGATGCCTCTTACCCAGCAAGATAATAGTCTCTTAAATAGTTGGGCCAGGATGCCTCCATACCCAGCTAGATAATAGTCTCTTAAATAGTTGGGCCAGGATGCCTCCATACCCTGCTAGATAATAGTCTCTTAAATAGCTGGGCCAGGATGTCTCTTACCCAGCTAGATAATAGTCTCTTATATGGGCCAGGATGCCTCTTACCCAGCTAGATAATAGTCTCTTATATAGCTGGGCCAGGATGCCTCTTACCCAGCTAGATAATAGTCTCTGAAATAGCTGGGCCAGGATGCCTCTTACCCAGCTAGATAATAGTCTCTTATATGGGCCAGGATGCCTCTTACCCAGCTAGATAATAGTCTATTAATAGCTGGGCCAGGATGCCTCTTACCCAGCTAGATAATAGTCTATTAATAGCTGGGCCAGGATGCCTCCATACCCAGCTAGATAATAGTCTCTTAATAGCTGGGCCAGGATGCCTCTTACCCAGCTAGATAATAGTCTCTTAAATAGCTGGGCCAGGATGCCTCTTACCCAGCTAGATAATAGTCTCTTAATAGCTGGGCCAGGATGCCTCTTACCCAGCTAGATAATAGTCTCTGAAATAGCTGGGCCAGGATGCCTCTTACCCAGCTAGATAATAGTCTCTTAATAGCTGGGCCAGGATGCCTCTTACCCAGCTAGATAATAGTCTCTTATATGGGCCAGGATGCCTCTTACCCAGCTAGATAATAGTCTCTTAATAGCTGGGCCAGGATGTCTCTTACCCAGCTAGATAATAGTCTCTTAATAGCTGGGCCAGGATGCCTCTTACCCAGCTAGATAATAGTCTCTTATATGGGCCAGGATGCCTCTTACCCAGCTAGATAATAGTCTCTTAATAGCTGGGCCAGGATGCCTCCATACCCAGCTAGATAATAGTCTCTTATATGGGCCAGGATGCCTCTTACCCAGCTAGATAATAGTCTATTAATAGCTGGGCCAGGATGCCTCTTACCCAGCAAGATAATAGTCTCTTAAATAGTTGGGCCAGGATGCCTCCATACCCAGCTAGATAATAGTCTCTTAAATAGTTGGGCCAGGATGCCTCCATACCCAGCTAGATAATAGTCTCTTAAATAGCTGGGCCAGGATGCCTCTTACCCAGCTAGATAATAGTCTCTGAAATAGCTGGGCCAGGATGCCTCCATACCCAGCTAGATAATAGTCTCTGAAATAGCTGGGCCAGGATGCCTCCATACCCAGCTAGATAATAGTCTCTTAAATAGCTGGGCCAGGATGCCTCTTACCCAGCTAGATAATAGTCTCTTAATAGCTGGGCCAGGATGCCTCCATACCCAGCTAGATAATAGTCTCTTAAATAGCTGGGCCAGGATGCCTCTTACCCAGCTAGATAATAGTCTCTTAATAGCTGGGCCAGGATGCCTCTTACCCAGCTAGATAATAGTCTCTTAAATAGTTGGGCCAGGATGCCTCTTACCCAGCTAGATAATAGTCTATTAATAGCTGGGCCAGGATGCCTCCGTACCCAGCAAGATAATAGTCTCTTAAATAGTTGGGCCAGGATGCCTCTTACCCAGCTAGATAATAGTCTCTTAAATGGCTGGGCCAGGATGCCTCCATACCCAGCTAGATAATAGTCTCTTAAATAGTTGGGCCAGGATGCCTCTTACCCAGCTAGATAATAGTCTCTTAAATGGCTGGGCCAGGATGTGGCTTCTCTACGGTTGGCAGTGTGATATGTTCTCCCAGTCTCCGGCCTACTGTTTTTAAAATCAAGGCATGACTTGGCAGAGATGCCATAAAAAAAAGCCTGCTGGCATCTTAGCTGGACAGCTTCAAATATATATATTGCTTTATGTCTCTCCACCTTGCAAATATGCATTCAGAGCCTACCCAAGGAGCTGTATCTCTTCAGCTATGGCAACGGATGAAAGTAATAAAGGCTCGGTCGTAAAGATCGCGTAAGAAATTAAATTCATTCTTGAAACCTTATTGAATTATACTGTAGATACCGGCCCCCTTCTCGCACGTACGTTGCACACCGCCATTGTCACCGTGGAGATCCACAGCATCATAAAGGGACATTCCATATTTGGAGAGGAGCATAATTCTGGAGGTTGGACATGAAGCAAGTGATGGCACAGTGTCAGCTGAATCTGCATTCAGATACGGTGGCTTTCAGAATCTACTGTAGCAGCAGCAATAGTCAATGTGCAGAGCAGCCTGTAATCTATGAGATGCAAGAGGCATCCGTAGCAGCTTCAGCTGTTGGGAGTAATTTCATGTCAGTGTCCACCAAGGCGACGCATTCCTCCTTTATGGTTTGCTCCCCAATCATCTTCAGCAGATAATAAGATGGCAGCTCATTTCTCCACAACTCAAATCTGTGTGAAACCAGAAAATACTGAAGACTTATTTTTCACCAGAGTGACAAAGGAGCTGTAGCCGGCGTTTTATTCTGTGGCCGTGCAGACGTGCAGACGCGTAGGACACAATCTCAATTCCTGGGGGATCAGCATCTTGTTTTCTCTTTAGCTGAGGGGGAGGAGGGGGAGAGGAATAGGGAAGCTCTCGGCAGCCTATTCTCCTCGCCTGAATAATGTGAATCAATAAATGTTATTGTTTACCTGTCATAAGGACTCCCGTGTTGTTAGGCCTGTAGGAGGACTGCCTGGGAAGAATTCTGTGGTATTGAAGTCCACATTAATTTGAGCTTTAAAGAGAAAAGATCCTCATTACCCATGAACTTTCAATGACAAATGTCTCAATCTGAATAGCCACTGATCTCGCGCTAGCGTTAGCGTCCACAGGCTGAGATGGACACCATCATTGCTTAATTAGCCGTTCCTCACGTTTGGAGATGGCTCTGTTCTCCCTTGACTTTGAACTTTGAAGGTGTTTTGTTTAAGACGGCAATATGGTGCGCTCACCTTCTGAAGCAGTCAGAATTCCCAGAGGCTTCCAAAGCTATTAAACAACTCACAGAAGTCTCCTGAAGCCTTGTCACAGAAGTGACAATACCATTAATTAAACCATGGGAACCCAATAAACGTGGAGCGGCCGATAGTTACAGCTGGCTTGGCACCTAAACTTATACTGAGCTGTTAATGGAAGTCCTGCTATCTCACTTTAGCCTTTGTGTCTTAAATTGTGAAGGTGCTTGGTTAAGCAACATGACTAACAGCTAAGCCCTCAGGGTGCGTTCACATTTGGCCAACTAATTACACACTTGCTGACTGTTTAAGGCCGTGGCTGGAGCGTCGAGTGAGAGAGAATGGAGAACGGAACTGTGTGACATGAGATAACGGCGTTGAAGCACGATGAAGCAATAGCTTGGCAAGAAGAAGGAATCTCCTTTTGGCTGCGAGGGTTAAAGGGAATAAAAGGAGCTCGCTAGTACGGTAGAAGTGGAGTTCTGCTCCACACAGAGGCGCTCAGCTGAGACCGTAATGTAGAGTGTGTCCCTCTCTTCAGTGTGTGTGTGCATGTGTGTGTGTTCTGTTCCACACAGAGGCGCTCAGCTGAGACCGTAATGTAGACTTTTTACCCCCTTTTTGCTCCACGCAGGCAGCCACTCTAAAAATACATCTATTAAAAGGTCATCATGGCAGAGCAGAAGAAATGGGCTGATGGTCCCAAGCTGCTGACCACTGAGGCCGGCGAGTGGTTGGCAGTAAGCTGTTGGGCAAACACTCGGGTCAGGTGCCCACACACAGGAGCTGACGCTAGTGTGTGTTGGCCTTCGGAGCGCGGCGTGGTTATCGTGCGCGGTGTGACTCCTCCCCAGTCGTGCTCTCAGTGGCGCTGTAATCCGCGTGCTCGTGGTCTCCAAGGCACCGCTTATCTGCCGCAACACACACCTCCTCGCCTCTCACACCTCCTCGCCTCACTCCTCACTCCCCACTCCCCCGGCCCCTTCTACTGCTACAGCACCACGCCGCTGAGTCAAGTGGGAAGAGAGCGACTCAACCCCCCCCCCCGCGCGTGCGTTTGACGACTGGCCAGCTCGGCCCTGTGGGTGCGGGACCGACGGACTGATCTCAGCATCTGGCCTCTCCTCAAGCCCGCCTTTGGTCCTGCTGCCCAGCGGCTTCAGAGGGAGCACTGGACCCCCCCCCTCCCCCCCCCCCCCCAACTCACCAGACTCAGCCTACCCCCCCCCCCCCCCCCCCACTCACCAGACTCACCCTATACACCACACACACCCCCCCCCCCACACACACACACTCACCGGACTCAGCCTACTACACCCCACAAGCCACCCCCCCCCACACACACACACACACACACACACACACACACACAGGACTCAGCATACTACACCCCACCCCCCTTCAAGGGCTCAGCCTTCTACACCCCCCCCCCTGCCCCCCCCCCCCCCTCACAGGACTGGAAAAGGACAGCAGATAAGGCCGTGATGGGAGATTGGGTTGTCTGGCAAAGAGGGGGCTCACATTTATGGATTTTCACTTCATGAAGCCGGGCAGGAGTGTGTGTATACTTTAAGTGTGTGTGTGTGTGTGTGTGTGTGTGTGTGCACGTGTGTGTGTGTGTGTGTGTGTGTATTTAAAGTAACTGTAAGCAGTGCTAGTAGTTCTTGCTGTCTTCAATCAGTAGCCATCTGAGGGATGTATCCCTTCAGTGTGTGTGTGTGTGTGTGTGTGTGTGTGCATCAGAGGAGTGTGTCCCTCTCTTCAGTGTGTGTGTGCATGTGTGTGTGTGTGTGTGTGTGTGTGCATCAGAGGAGTGTGCCCCTCTCTTCAGTGTGTGTGTGCATGTGTGTGTGTGTGCATCAGAGGAGTGCGCCCCTCTCTTCAGTGTGTGTGTGTGTGTGTGTGTGTGTGTGTGTGTATCAGCGGAGTGTGCCCCTCTCTTCAGTGTGTGTGTGTGTGTGTGTATGTGTGTGTGTATCAGAGGAGGGTGCTGGTCACACGCATGCTAATAGAGCAGTAGAGATGGCTGTCTCAGAAGTCGCTCCCTGATTGGTCGCTTTCTAATTGCTGATTATGGAGCCCAAGGGAATCACAGAGACGAGCACTTCCGTTCACTCACAACCATCCCGATGGAAACACAAGTTGCCTTAAGAATTGTGAAATATATCGCTTACAATAGCTGCGTGTTCATGAATTTCCCCTTGGGGATCAATAAAGTATCTATCTATTTAAGTACACTTTCCCCTTGGGGATCAATAAAGTATCTATCTATTTAAGTACACTTTCAATTTCAGCAAAGGACTGCCACAAACCTGCAGAAGGCCAGTGATGTGAACACAGTGATGTGCTGTGTTTTAGACTCAGAGTTTATGGATATGTGTGTGTGTGTGTGTGTGTGTGTGTGTGTGTGTGTGTGTGATGAGCGGTAATGAGATGAGCATCTTCTGCCCCGCAGGCGTTCACGGGGAACTCCAACACGGAGAGTGTGGTTCGCCACGACCTGCAGCACCCCATCGTAGCGCGCTATGTCCGCCTCGTACCCCTCGACTGGAGCGTGGAGGGACGCATCGGCCTGCGGATCGAGATCTTCGGCTGCGCTTACTGTGAGTACTAACCTCCCACACGGCAATAAAATCAAATCTAACCAACACTATTAATCTTGTATTAAGAGCAAAAAATCTATTTGGTATTATTTTAAGTATGAAAAGACTTACCTGGTGTTCTCTCCAAAGATCATTTTGACTTCATTTAAGAAGACTTTGACTTATTCTAAGAAGTCTTAACATTAGCAAGGCACAGGCAGAAAAAAAGGGCTCGTTTTCTCAGTTGCAAAGCTCAGCTCAGTGCAAATGATCTCTAAAGATACCATCTTTATGGTCACTGAAATATAGAGGACAGTGCTGCTGATAGGAAAAACCTGCAGTCTTTGTGGAGGCACACACAGTGACTTGGCCTCCGCGTGAATATGAATGACATTTAAAAGGTTAGCTGGGTGTCAGGGTCACATTTATTTCATTTGAGATTACATCTGGCCTCATATCCGCTCCCAAACATTTCCTCTGAGAGATTAATTAAGATGAAATTGCATACTAGAAGCGACAACACACCCTGCTTTCACTAAGGGAGTGGAACCTTGACAAATCCATCTCACTCATCTTATTAAGTGTTGTTAAATCCGTTTTGATAACAAATTTCAATTAAGTGCAGCATAAATTAGGCATATGAGTGACATGCGGGATCGTCTCTTCATCGCAATGCGATATTCCATCATATAGATTACAGAACCTTCTTATCATATCCTGACCAATGGGGAGAGGAAGATGTGCCTTCAGATAGCTGGCGTGGTATCACGTAGAGTTTTACAAATGTCAGTTTGGTGCATCCCTCAAGCATCGCTCTGTTTACATGAAAAAAGGCCTGCAATACACATCTTTTCAGACATGTACCCAAAAGCAATATTGCAGAGATGAACACCACTTCTCGCGTCGACTCTTGAGAAAGCAAGCGGGTGAACAAAACTGACTTGTGACCATTTCCAAATGTTTGCGTTGGATGACAGATATGGATGGAGGCTGCGTGCGTGCCTGTGATTCATATCGTTCCTCAGCGCTGTCTTCCTGCGCGTGAGAGCCCGGGGATGCCGGCGATCATTTTCTTGTCGTGCGGGAGCGCCTCGTCCCTATTCAGAGGGCTGTGGAAAAGGCCCTCACAATTCTCCACATCCTGCCGATCTGTGACATTGATAAACATGGACTGCCGTCAACAACTGGATTCAAAAATGGAAAAAAATAATCCAGCCACCTCCACACTCTCTCTCTCTCTCTCTCTCTCTCTCTCTCTCTCTCTTTGTATATCATTCTCTCTCTCTGTCATTCTCTCTCTCTCTCTCTCTCTGTCTGTCATTCTCTCTCTCTCTCTCTCTCTCTCTCTCTGTCTCATATCTCATCAGTGCAGAGAAGGAAGAGGGAAAGAAACTCCATTTTCTTTTCTCCTCAGACTGCATTTTCTTCTCTCTCTCTGAAAGTCCTTGAAGAGTCCTTGCAGAGGGAGAATAAAAAGTAAATAAATAAATACATAAATATGGTGCGTGTGTGTGTGCGTGTGTGTGTGTGTGTGTGTGGAGTAAAATAGCCGCTGTCCTCTTGGTCAGTGAAAGTATGAAAAAGAAGGGAGAAATAGATAAGCAGACCCAGGCAGCCGGGGAGACCGGGCTCAATGGAAACGCTTCCTTGACCTTGTTGATCGGCCAGGATGGATGAACGCGCTTTTGATCCGACTAAAGGAGATACTCGTCACAGCACAGTGGGGGTCTGGAGTGGCTATGTTTGTGTGTGTGTGTGTGTGTGTATGTGTGTGTGTGTGTGTGTGTGTGTGTGTGTGTGTGCTTGGGTGGGTAGGTGTGTGTGTGTGTGTGTGTGTGTGTGTGTGTGTGTGTGTGCTTGGGTGGGTAGGTGTGTGTGTGTGTGTGTGTGTGTGTGCTTGGGTGGGTAGGTGTGTGTGTGTGTGTGTGTGTGTGTGTGTGTGTGTGTGTGTGTGTGTCTATGTGCGTGTGTGCTTGGCTGGGTAGGTGTGTGTGCTGGGCTGGGTAGGTTTATGTGTGTGTGTGTGTGTGTGTGTGTGTGTGTGTGTGTGTGTGTGTGTGTGTGTGTGTGTGTGTGTGTGTGGGGGGGGGGGGTATTTGCACAGGGGAGCATGTTGCCAGCACCCCCTTGTCCCCTATGCAGTCCAACATTATCAGAGAAGTCATTTGTCATTGGGCTGCAGATTGTGAATTCAGTTGTTTCTTTTAAGCCCTTTGCCAGTTCCACTGGTCTGGTTTGTGTTAGCTGTGTTAGATTGAGAAGGACTGAAGGCCGGGGAGCTGCACCAGCTAAAGCCCTCAGTGGTTTGGGCTGTGTGCTCTTTATAAACAGCTACTTGAGAGATGTTCCAGAGATGATATTTAAAAGCTAAAGATAGAGGATATCAAACACAAACAGGACTTTGTTTTATTTACATTTGAATATTGCACAGAGCTGTTTTATGAGCTTGGGGTTAATGAAGTTGACAACAGGCAGCATTTCATGTGCTGTGCTATGTTCTGCTATTTGTGGAAACATATTAATCTTTAATATTAATCTTTTCTCCCGAGTAGTATATTGACATTTTCTGAGATCCTCTAAGGAAAAAAGAAAACTTAACTTGAATTTGAACTCCTTGGTTTGATTGGCATATGTGATTTGATCTAGGGAAACCTTTCACATGGTGCACTCAAAAATCCTTGATTTTTGCTTTGTTTCTACCCTCTCTGGTGAAATTCCACCAACTTAATATTCTGATACCATCCCAGCATCATTCTGGACACTAACCCCTATAGCAATATCTTGGTTACAATCCTCCCAAAACCTTGATGTTGCTGGATGGTATCAGAATCATAAGTTGGTAAAATTGCACCATGTGATGGGTCTTCCAAGATCACATGGCATATTGTTGCATGTCAATGCCAAGCTGTTTTTTAAAATGTAGTTTGGTGGAGTAAAAACATAGACAAATGGCTATAAAACACTATAAATGTGCTCCATTAGAACATGTGATTATCATTTCTGAATGCTCTGTTAAGACAAAGATATACGGCTGTCATTAGAAAGAATTCAATGTTCAATGTGTAATATTTGCTGAAAAAGAACAAATCAGTTGGTTGTAAAAAAAAGACATAAATAGGCTAGCATGAGCTTGGTTTGACAACGCAAGTGTCAACATGCTAACATGTAGGCCCACAATATATATCCAGATGCGACACGATTTCAGCTTGTTGGAGACGACACCTCAACTGGGTCTCTGCAAATAAAGAGCAGAAAACCCTAGCTAACTAGCCATAGCATTAAACATAAATATTTTATTCTTTTTAGGTATGTGTGGTATATCTGCTGTAACCTCTTCTGTTTCCATTAGGCCTACCTGTTCTATATCATCTAAATCAGAAGATGTGATGAGATGAGATATAATGTTATATAGGCCTACTAACAGATTCATGATATTGTATTGCTATAACATTGCTATAATGTTCAGATTATCCAAATGTGAATTCTGACCTTGAACATCACATGACCCAAACCGTACTGATACCAGCACCGCAGGCCTAAATTGAGGGCCAGGATATAGAGAGGCTATAAAACTTTTATGTGAACATCAGGCTTAGCCTCCACGTATCAATCAGTGTTGAGACAGGGGTCAACATTGGCCTGCCGCAGTGCTGTAAGCAAGAGGGCTTTGTCAGCAGGTGGGAGAGGGGTGCAATTTAGCCTCCCGCCACACTGTAGTTTATCAAGCCCATCCAGCTGCACTTTATCTGGGAGCCGAGCCGCACTTTACTGAGAGCAATCTCGCGCCCAGTCACTCAACTCATCATTTACCTAAAATGGGCATGACACCCAATCGCCTGTGAGCCCCACATCAACCACACCCCCCATGGCTCCTCAAGCAGCCTCTCAGCCCACCGCTGGCTCATCTTCTTCTGCCTCCTCTCTCTCTCTCTCTCTCTCTCTCTCTCTCTCTCACTCTCTCTCATCCCCTTCTGTGCATCCTCTCTTCCTCAGGGTCAGATGTGATTAACTTTGACGGCCAGGGGGTGATCTCGTACCGCTTCAAGATGAAGAAGATGAAGATCCTGAAGGACGTGATCTCGCTGAAGTTCAAGTCGTCGGAGAGCGAGGGCGTGATCCTGCACGGAGAGGGCCAACAGGGCGACTACATCACCCTCGAGCTGCGCAGGGCCAGACTACTGCTGCAGATCAACCTGGGTCAGTCACACACACACACACACACACACACACACACACACACACACACCAGGAGGACTACATCACCCTGGAGCTGCGCAGGGCCAGACTACTGCTGCAGATCAACCTGGGTCAGTCACACACACACACACACACACACACACACACACACACACACACACACACACACACACACACAGAGAGCAGGGGGACTACATTACCCTGGAGCTGCGCAGGGCCAGACTGCTGCTGTAGATAAACCTGGGTCAGTCAGATGCCCTCCAGGGCCATCTAGGATGCGCATTCACACACACACACACACACACACACACACACACACACACACACACAAGGGCGCGCACACACACACAAGCACACACACATACACACACAAGCACACAAGCACATGCACACACACACACAAGCACACAAGCACACAAGCGCACACACACACACACACATACACACACACACACACACACACACACGCACGCGCACGCACACACACACACACACACACACACACACACACACACACACACACACACACACACACACACACACACACACACACACACACACATACCATTACTGGTGGTGTCAGGCAGGGCTGTCAGGGAAGGGATGATGGGCTGGGCTGATATGTTCTCCCTGAGTCCCCCTGAGGCTCTCTGGAGTCAGCGCTGGAGTGGCGGTTGGGGGTGTTGGGTGGGGTCACGATGTGTGTGTGTGTGTGTGTGTGTGTGTGTGTGTGTGTATGTGTGTGTGTGTGTGTGTGTGTGTGTGTGTGTGGTCACGGTGTATTGTGGGGTCGGTGTGGCAGGTTGGTGTGAATTTCTCAAGAAATGATAGTGAAGGGTGGGTTGATCATCAGTAACCTCATATAACCCCATATAACCTTATTTTCCTGATGGGCTACAGTGTGTGTGTGTGTGTGTGTGTGTGGATAAACATGAAAGCAAATCCAGATTAAGTGGGCAGTGTAAGCCTCACCTGAAGATCTCCCAGAGTACCAAAGCAACCTTGCCACAAGCGAGTGTCGTATCCACCACATATAGCTTTTTAATGACATGAAGGCGGTCTACTTCATTGAGGAACAATACATATGTATATATATATATATATATTTATTTATATGTTGCCCACTTTCTGAACACATCAGGCTTGTAACTGCTAGAATATGAATGTTTCACTTTCCATTTGTTTTCACTAAGGTCAGCTTGGCCCACAGCAGCATCACAATTCTCCTCTGGTCCTCCGAGGTGGCGATGCAATAACTCCTCGTTATGTGTCCGTCTGGTCAACAGGTAGCAACCAGTACGGCTCCATCCTCGGACACACGTCGGTGACGAGCGGCAGCCTCCTGGACGACCACCACTGGCACTCGGTGGTGATCGAGCGCTACCGCCGGAATGTGAATTTCACGCTGGACCAGCACACCCAACACTTCCGCACCAACGGGGAGTTCGACCACCTCGACCTGGACTACGAGGTAAAGAGGGCTCCTGGGAGGCGCGAGGGCCGCGGCGCTGTCAAACATGACCTCCGGCTAGCCGCGCAAACACACACGCTGCCTGACAGAGCCCTGGCCATGGGCAGAGATCCCACAACAGCAAAATAAAAACACGAAAACAAGCAGGAAAACAAGCATTTGATGAATACTGAAAAAGTGAAGCGTAATGTTGCCTTTTCTGCTCGTTCTGTGCTGTGTGTGTTCATATTCCCTGTTCTACATTGTGCTATATTCCATTTGTGATGTTAGGAAATGAGATACTGTCATTGCGAATAGAATAACATTCCCGTCTTGCTATCATTGTATCATTGTAACATGTCCATGTACAGTCACCATGTGAACCCTACTAAGCCCCTTCCTTCAGCTCCAGATGAAGTCATTAGATAGATCTCAATTTTTAGAAACAATACAGGTCTCATTGTGAAGCACTATACTAATACATGTGTTTAAGCATATACTAGTCTTCAGCTACAGGGCTCATTTTAAAGTATTAGACTAATGCATGTTGTTTAAGCCTATACAAGTCGCAGCTCTATTCGCAGAACCATTGTTCCCATGCAAGATTTTCTGTCACAATTAACTGTGAAGCGCTTGGGACTGTCTCCCATGACCGCAAGTGTTGATAGCACGGAAATAACATCTGCCTGCTAACACTGTCTAATCCTGTGCAGTCATTTCTTGTGGGACGTTAACATGATCACGCTGCTGAAATGAATACAAATGGTTTATTTGGACAGCTCGTGTAGTGAGGGATCTGGGTTTCCGAGAGGCTGCAGGAATGACAAGGGAAAGATGTTGATAAATCATAAATACGCTCGCCATTAAATACACTAAGAGAATAATGCACTAATGTGGTCAAAGATTAATGGCGCCCAGTTAAAACTCCATCTGTTTATCTGACTGCTCTATAAATAGGATCATCAGTGTTCTCTAAGTACTTATCAGAACTGCCTCTGAACCTGGGACCACTTTAGCCCGACAACAGGCTAATTGACTCAGATGCATTTTCATAGTTCAAGTGGATGTTTAAATACTGATGTGGTTATGTCTTTATGGATTTATGGTATGTTATCAGAAACTCCATCTTCAGTCAATGTTCTGTATTCTGTGCTGTGGAACTTCAAACCTGATACTTTGAGCCTAGCCCGAGTTCATCAGAAGGCTAGACAGACAGACAGACAGACAGACAGACAGACAGACAGACAGACAGACAGACAGACAGACAGACATCTGGGCGCTACATACAGAACTGGAGACACACATAGAGATAGACCGGAGGGCAGTGAGTGTGCGTAATCTTTTCCAAAGGTCAGTGCAGGAATATTAAAGCATTGTCCGGTGCGTTTAACGAGGCGCGGCGTGGCGCTCCTGTGCTCTCCTGTCCGCAGCTGAGCTTCGGCGGCATGCCGTACTCCGGCAAGCCCATCACCGGCGGCCGCAAGAACTTCAAAGGCTGCATGGAGAGCATCAACTACAACGGCGAAAACATCACCGACCTTGCCAGGAGGAAGAAACTGGATGTGTCCAGCTTTGTGAGTCTTGTTTGTTTCTCCTGCTCTTTTACTTTGCTAGCTCTGTTTCCTCTTGAACACACACACACACGCTACGGCTCAAAATCAATTTACTGTAAAGCTCACAAAGAAACACGATTTCACTGGCGTTGTCGAGGAGGAGATTTGAATGAAGTAATTAAGCCCAGCAAGAGCACACAATGCATATAGCGACTCCATTCATCTGTGCTGAGGCTGCCCCTCAAGGCTGCCCCTCAAGGCTGCTCAGTGAGGACAGACAGCTGGAACAACACACAGTCCTTGACAGCCTCCTTCTTTTCCTCTGGGAAAGCAAGGGTCAAGTTTGCACATGCATTAGAAGGAGACGACCATAAAGCAGATGTGTTAGGCCTGCACAGCACATACTGTACTGTAGGGAGGGTTTTCTTACCGTTGATTTGAATTGCATTACTGCATCATTGTAAGCTACTGTATACCAAATATCGACATATTAAAGCAATGCTTTATTATTCAGCTCATAGTCCGAGAGGTTTCATATGATGCTGTTACATATTGCTAGTATATCGAATGTTAATCTCACCATGTTATCAATGCATAATGAAGCTCAATTCGGCCAGGAATACTGGAGGCCAGGAGACATAACTGAAGTTAACAAAGATTTTAATCAGGATAGAAATAAGCAACAATGAGAGTCTTTGGCGTAGGCCCCGTCCTAGGTCCAGGTCACTGAGCGTGCAGACCCTGGCAAATCCTGCCGGAAGGAGAGGCAGGGGCGAAGCCTACTCCCTGGACGGCTGGACGAGGACCGACCTGGTGGTGATTAGGGAGGGAGGGTGGGAACATCGAAAATCGGCACCTGAAGGCAACAGGGCAGATACCTGAGCAGAGTCATTAATAAAGCCAGTGTAGCATGCTGATTGGTCAGGGGTGATGAATGAATGACGTAGTATTAAATATACCTGGCAGAACTACGCTGCAGCTACGCAAGCGCTGCATAAATTATCTCTGGAATTAATCTGTTATAATCTCTGTTCTTCATGGTATGTGCTTGATATGGCGCACATTGACGTGGATACCTATAAGTGTTGTTAGTCTGTAAGACAATGTGTCCCTGCTGTCATACAGTATTCTGCTCTGTTGACTGTTTGATTTCCCAAGACTCATTTCAAAAGCCGCCTGGCTTAAAGGGAAGCTGCAGCAGATTGGTTGCTGTGTTGAAATGCATACACATCTCGTCCCCAACACACGTCTCGTCCCCAACACCCGCGTAATGCATACACATCTCGTCCCCAACACCCGCGTACGTAAGTGCACATCACAACACCAGGAAAGGAAATTCTATGCACACGCAAAAGTTCTAAAAGCCTGCCAAACACCGCCGCCACAGGACAGCTGAAATCACAGCCTGCTCCCCCGTCTCCATACTGGGACACACACACACACACACACACACACACACACACACACACACACACACACACACACACCATCTCCATACTGAGGAGATGACACACACACACACACACACACACACACACGCACACACGCACCGTCTCCATACTGGGGAAATGACACACACACACACACACACACACACACACACACACGCACCGTCTCCATACTGGGGAAATGACACACACACACACACACACACGCACCGTCTCCATACTGGGGAAATTACATGCTGTCTTCCATGGCCACATCAAACCTGGCTCTCAAATCTAGTCAGACATCACCAGATACTGCTAAACTTATACTATTATTTTAGGAATAGAATAGAGTAGAACAGAACAGAACAGGATAGATAGAATATAATAGAATATGTATTTATTGTCATTTACGAGTCTATACAAAATAAATATTAAAAAGAATATGCCCTGTGTATTGTAGATATGAAAGACATTCGTATATTGCAGATACAGTATATCACCACAAGATCCATAACTGGAGCCTGTCTGTGATGCGACTCCTTTTGTAGCCTCATTTCTCCAGTCAGTTGGGTATTACTTGTGCAGTGGGTATCCCTTGCATGCTGCTTAAAGAGAATTTATTTATTTTTTACCAAAGTTACTCTAGAGTGAATTTGCGGGATTGTATGGTTTAGAAGGGTAGAAGTAAATAAATAGCCAGTGGGCTGACCTGTTTGACGGAGGGTCCCCCCTCAGGATATTTACACCCCTGCAGGCTGAAGGCGCAGCACAATATGTCACGCCACATTTAGCTAATCAATCCCATCAAGAGCTACAGAAGGGCAGATCTCTGAGGATGGTTACACACACACACGGGCACACACACGCACACACGCATGCACGCACAAACACACACACACGCACGCACGCACGCACGCACGCACGCACATGCACAAGCACACACACACACACACACACACACACACACACACACACACACACACACACACACACAAGCACACTCATTCACACACGCACACACACACACACACACATACCGTCTGTGTGAGTTCACCAAGCTGTGTCCATGCTGCAGCATGTCTCTGTGAGATCACGAGCCAAGTGGTGTTTCCACATGAGAGTGGCCACACACACACACACGCACGCACGCACGCACACACACACACACACACACACACACACACACACACACACACACACACACACACACACACACATGGGCCAAGTGGTGTTTCTACATGAGAGTGGCCACACACACACACACACACACACACACACACACACACACACACACACATGGGCCAAGTGGTGTTTCCACATGAGCGTGCCCAGTGCTGTTGACCTGTGCTGTTGACCTCAGCATGGAGCAGCTCCTTACGGTCACTCCTCTCGTCTGAGTGCCCGCTCAGGCCGCAGGTGAAGTGTGTGTGTGTGTGTGTGTGTGTATGTGTGTGTGTGTGCGTGTGTGTGTGTGTGTGTGTGTGTGTGTGTGTGTGTGTGTGTGTGTGTGTGTGTGTGTGTGTGTGTGTGTGTCTGTGTGTGTGTGTGAGTGTGTGTGTGTGTCTGTGTGTGTGTCCTACACCACTTCCAAGTGGCCGCTTGCGTTGGGCTTACGGTGTGACCCTTGTGGCCTTGCAGGTGACCTATCAGTGTTCCAAGATAGCGTATCCATAATGCATTGGACAAGGGAGCGCCCTGACGGTGTCAATCACAGCAACACACACGCTGCTTTATCTCCACTCCCAGTGTGATGTTGCCAGAACTGAACAGTTGTTCAAGTTTTAGAGAGATAATAGTCCTGTTTTCCTCTCCTCTGGAAATTAGAATCATTTACCTGCTCCAAAGCAATTTGGAGTTGGCTCATGTCCAGCCAATGATGTTTCTAGATAATATACATGGCGAGCCAAGAAGAAAAAGCTCTGATGAGGATTTCCGCTGATTTGCTTCCTCCAGATGGATAATTCTGAAAATCACAACAGCCATTTTAAATACGTTTATCTAGCTCTCTGCAGATATGTAGACTTTAAGGGACATGTTCAGATAGAGTTCTTCATACATTCAAAATGTGCACATAACACAATACATGATATGTACAGTATAAATAAACTATACAGGATAGATTGTTGTTAAATAGTACAAAGAAATGTGAAATGAGAAGATGTGTTGAAGAGTACTGTATGATCATGCTTCAGTATCAGAGCCCCTTTTGACTGTGCATATTAGTTACTGTAACTCTAACCTTGAAATGAAGTTCTGCCCGACAGTCATGACCAGAAATGATTTAATAATGTGTTGTTTGGGTGAATGAAATCAGTGTGACGCTCAAAAGGTTTGTTTATGTTACATATTGCTGTTTTGTAGGTGCTTCTTTGAAATAAAAAAAAAAAACAAACAGCCTTGTATGCACTCAGTTCTGAGATGAAGCAGATGTTGGGATGTAGTCACAAGCTGTTGAATGTCTTCAAAGGAAAAGAAAACAACACTCAGATTTGAAAGGGTTTGGTTGTTTATTGTTTTGTTGAGACAGTCAGAATTTATCAAGGATATTTTTGAGAAACACCACTGCTAAAAACATTCTCTCCATCTCACTCAGGTGGAGGACAATTGGAGGGTCTCACACCTCCCATTGCTTTAGAGGACTACCGAAAGGGCAGTTTCCAAACCCGTCACCGATTTTACGTTATCGTCCTAAATACATAAGCGCGATTATGATTTAAAATCGATTAATTGCACAGCCCGTATCCTAACCTATCTAAAGACCCAACACAGCTCACATGCTCTCTCTCCTCCTTCTGTTCTCAGCGCAACCTGAGCTTCTCCTGCATGGACTCAACACAGCATTCCTAACGTATCTTAGGACCCACACACCTCTCACCTCACATGTCTCTTCTCTTCTCCTCTGTTCTCAGCGCAATCTGAGCTTCTCCTGCGTGGACTCAACACAGCTCACATGTCTCTTCTCTTCTCCTCTATTCTCAGCGTAATCTGAGCTTCTCCTGCGTGGACTCGCACACGTTCCCCGTCTTCTTCAACGCCACCAGCTTCCTGCAGCTGTCCGGGCGCAAGGAGCACAGCATGGTGTCGGTGGGGTTCCAGTTCCGCACGTGGAACCCCAGCGGCCTGCTGCTCTTCTGCCCGCTGGCCGACGGGATGCTGGAGCTGGTGCTGACCGAGGGGCGGGTCAGCGTGCACGTCAACGTCACGCAGAAGAAGAACACGCGCATAGACGTCTCCTCAGGTGGGCTCACACACACACACACACACACACACACACACACACACGTCAACGTCACGCAGAAGAAGAGCACGCGCATAGACGTCTCCTCAGGTAGGCTCACACACACACACACTCACACACACACACACACACACACACACACAGTCACACACACACGTCAACGTCACGCAGAAGAAGAACACGCGCATAGACGTCTCCTCAGGTAGGCTCACACACACACACACACACACACACACACACACACACACACACACACGTCAACGTCACGCAGAAGAAGAACACGCGCATAGACGTCTCCTCAGGTAGGCTCACACACACACACACACACACACACACACACGTCAACGTCACGCAGAAGAAGACCACGCGCATAGACGTCTCCTCAGGTGGGCTCACACACACACACACACACACACACACACACACACACACACACGTCAACGTCACGCAGAAGAAGAGCACGCGCATAGACGTCTCCTCAGGTGGGCTCACACACACACACACACACACACACACACACACACACACACACGTCAACGTCACGCAGAAGAAGAGCACGCGCATAGACGTCTCCTCAGGTGGGCTCACACACACACACACTCACACACACACACACACACACACACACACGTCAACGTCACGCAGAAGAAGAGCACGCGCATAGACGTCTCCTCAGGTAGGCTCGCACACACACTCACACACACACACACACACACACACTCCTCCAGATCACACTACACACTCATGTTCACACATTCCTCACTAGCTAGCTCTGTTGTCTATGCACACTTATATTCACATGTTTACATTCTAGCGAAACGTTTACACACATGAGATATTACCCATACGCCTCTTATGTTTACATTCTAGCGAAACGTTTACACACATGAGATGTTACCCATACGCCTGTTATGTTTACATTCTAGCGAAACGTTTACACACATGAGATATTACCCATACGCCTCTTATGTTTACATTCTAGCGAAACGTTTACACACATGAGATATTACCCATACGCCTCTTATGTTTACATTCTAGCGAAACGTTTACACACATGAGATATTACCCATACGCCTCTTATGTTTACATACTAGCGAAACGTTTACACACATGAGATATTACCCATACGCCTTCTGTCAAGCAACAGAAAGATGTACAGTGCATCAGATGTAAAACAGCATGTCCTGCTGCAGGTGTTGCCCTTAAGAAAGAGGTGCATCAGATGTAAACAGCATGTCCTGCTGCAGGTGTTGCCTTTGAGAAAGAGGTGCATCAGATGTAAACAGCATGTCCTTCTGCAGGTTTTGCCTTTGAGAAAGACGAGTGTAAAGTATCCACAAAGGCACTTTTGCAACCCAACCACTTTTTGGTACATTGCACTTTTTTCCTCCAAAATCCCCTTCCCACAGAGACCTAATGTCTCATCATCATCCTCACACACTCTCACAGAAACACACACACTTTCTCTCTCTCTCTCTCTCTCTCTCTCTCTCTCTCTGTGTCTTTCTGACCCAGTCCTTTTCTCATTGTTAACCTGCAGGCTAATTGAGCTCCAGCTGTTTAGAATGCTCCTTGACTCTTAAGGAAGGCAAATTGACTTCCCTGCGGTGAACTCTGCCCTGCCGCTGTGGCACAACCACGGAATGCTTTATAGGAAGCTCTCCGTGGCCACCTTCACAGTGACCAGTGCGACGGAATATCTAGTGAGGCTGTTATGTTAGAATATTCCAGACAAATATTACTAAATACAGGCGAGGACATACTGGCATTCTGTATCCAGATAAAAATTGGGTCAAACCTTGTTCAAAAACTTTACTGGTGCTAATGTTTTGCAAAGGGCAATTTTTCACATACCCAATAGTATATTTTCTTTCTATCTTTGTGATGAAAATTGATTGTGTAACTAATTTAATGTCACACTTCTCTTTCAACACTTTAAACTTCATACAACACCAACATTCTCGCTTAGAATTAGAATTAATTTCCCTTCCAGTGAAAAAAATGATATAGATAATGAACTAGACTGAGAATTATTATTTTATATTAGGTCTCTCACTCTACTGCTCTCTCTCTCTCTCTTTCTCTCTCTCGCTAACTGCAGTGTTTTGCTACTGAATATTTTAGTCAGAAGAATATTAAAGATGTTTATTCATTTGCCAACACAGCAGGAGCTTTCTGTCAAATTGATGGAGGCCCCATGGAACACAAAATGATTCTTTTTAGCATATATTTTCTAGCCCTGGCCATGTGCAGAACGACGCCATTAGCGTAAACACACACGGCGTAGGAAATCTCAGACTTGAGCTGCTCTCGTGCCGCCCGTGCCTGACCCGCCTGATTCGGCCCAACAGCCTCTTCTGGAACTCTCAGTCACAAATGTTCAGCGTCGGCACGGTAACATGTAGACTCCTTACACTAGTACAGGGATCTGACCACCCAGTGGAGCACCCTGTATTCCTCACACATACAGAGACACACACACACACACACACACACACACACACACCCACCCCAACCTGTAGTTACACTTTCTTTCCTTTAATTATCTGTGAAAGGTCAATTAATCATCAGATTTCAATCATGCAGGCAGAAAAGGAAATGTGATATAAAGGCCGAGCTTTTCTCTGTCCCTCGCTCCCCGTCATATAGTACGCCTTGCTGCCCAGCCTCCACCTTACACACACACACACACACACACACACACACCAGTGATGCGCGGGCTGATCCAAATCGAGCGGGCGACCGCGGTCACCCGCGGTCACCCGCGGTTATGGGTCAAGAAAAAATATTTTTAATGATATGCGGGTCATGTTTGGTCGGGTCGGTAAAAAAAATAAATTGTCATTTATATCGTACATAATTGTCTTTAGAAGAAAAAGACATAAGTTGCAGCATTCCCACTGAAACGCGATTCTATCCCCCACATTTTGTCACGAACATGTAGAAATGCACTTGTTGTTTCTGCGTAGACAGACCCTCGGCTACACTTGACATGCAGTTGTGTTCTGTTCTCAGAGCATATGCTTTCTCTGTCTATGATCTGCAGCTTTTATCTCGAACTGCTGGCCTCTACAGAAAGTGGCAGAATCGTCTACTGAGCAGCGAAGTTGCCGATGCAATGCGTGTTTCTCAAGTCTGATAATTTCCAGCAAGATCGAATGGTATTATGGAAAGAAAAATAAACTAAAAGTTTCCCAAATCAGGAAATATTTCTTAATTTAATGTCATCAAGGCATATAGCCTACAATTGGTATGAGCATGCAATATGTGCGTCCTTGCGCAACTTATAGGCCTAGTGGCTCGTTGGAAAGCCCCACGTCTGCTCTTCCCCACGTCGTGCAATAAAGGTTTCATCTCGCTGCAATTTATAATCGCGGAGCAATGGACTTTTGGTCCATTGATGAAGACGTTAATAAAGAGTTTCTTAATAATATTCTATGCCTGCATTTCATGCTTGGGAGAGCTTCAAGGCATTCATGTGAGGAACGGCTGAGACAGA
The DNA here is from genome assembly GCF_963854185.1 of Sardina pilchardus. Taxonomy (NCBI): domain Eukaryota; kingdom Metazoa; phylum Chordata; class Actinopteri; order Clupeiformes; family Clupeidae; genus Sardina; species Sardina pilchardus. The sequence goes on from NC_085012.1 coordinate 1,275,723, forward strand.
ATTTGTATAGGAAAATCCTAGGCTAATTATGTTCAATGTTGAGTCAAACAGCCACATTGTTGGATGAATGCTGACACGGAACAAAAAAAAGGTAGACTAAATGCATGTTTCCCAAATTCTGAGCAATTATAGGCTATATATAATTAGGCAATATAGGCTATATTATTGTTTTACATGCATATGAGATACCAATTTTGCATAGCTCAATGACGCTACGACTAAGTTAGACTAGGCTACTTTTTACAATAAGCGGGTCGGGAAGCGGGTCGGGTCCTGTATTTCAATATTTTTTTTTTGCGGTCCGAGTTGCGGTCGGGTTAGTTGTAAACGGCGGGGCGGGGCGGGGCGTTCAGACACGTACCCGCGCATCACTGACACACACACACACACACACACACACACACACACACACACACACACACACACACACACACACACACACACACACACACACACACACACACACACACACACACACACACACACACACACACACATAAAGTACGCCTGGCTGCCCAGCCTCCACTGTGGCATGGGCCCTATGAATAGCCTCCAAATCGCTCCAGCCATTTCAAGGATAGTTAGTCCGTCACGTTAAGAGTCTTTAAAACGGTTGTTTCATGCCAGTGTCCATCTTCACGGGGGTCTTCCGTGGTCTGCCTGGTCACTAAACGCAGCCGCTCTCTTAATGGGGTCAGATATCTATTTCTGTGCTGGTGGCATGAGATGTGCCCTGTGGGTATGACGGAGGGGCTTAATCAGCCATCTTAACGAGTCTCCTATTAGCCGGCGGAGAGTGGAGGGGAGGACCAGGGGAGCCAAACTGTGTAATTATTGCTCCTCTATTTAGCCTTATTTCACTGTCTTTACCACACACTGCCACCGGCTCCACCTTAGTCCAGTGGAGGCTCTCCCAAGGGACCCGCCCCCCCTTTATCTGGGGGAGCTGTGAGTGACCAGGAACTGCTGAAATGCCTGACGTTAGGAGCATTGCGTGGACTCGTGCATGGTGTGTGTGTGTGTGTGTGTGTGTGTGTGTGTGTGTGTGTGTGTGTGTGTGTGTGTCTTTCTATCTCTCCTTGTCTGTGTCTGTGTGTGAGAGATATACTGTACATGCATACAGTATGTGTTTGCCGAGGAAAGGAATAATCCTTTTTCGTCAGTGGTCTGGTCTGTGAGCGGCTCAGGATCCCAGTCCAAATATGGTCTTTGCTCCTGTGCAATACACTAATCCAGCGCGAACTTTATGGGCGCTGCCATCTTGAATATCGCCATTACTGCGTGCCTGCGAGTGTGACGAGTGACACTTGTCTGTGCTTTTCAATGAAAGCATCCTGTCAGAGAATGTCTAACGAGAGGACTGCTAATGAATGAAAATGTCAGGTGAAAGGGAACATTGGATCAATGATGTCAGACTGTACCAAAACTTACCAATGAAGGTAATTTATTAACACCATAAGGTATTAAGACGTGTATTAATGACAGCTAACTTCTGCAACAGCCGCCTATGGAACCAACGAGCTAATTTCTTAGCAGCCAGGCACGCAGTAATGGCGGTTTTGTGTTACTTCCGTGTTTCGCTGGATTAGTGTATACAATAGTGAGTCCTGTGTCTGCGAGCGGCTCAGGATCCCAGTCCAAATATGGTCTTTGCTCCTGTGTGTCTGTGAGAGGCTCCTAGAGAGCATATCAGTTCAGCGCTTAGCAACAGCCAGCCATATCTGCAGCGCGCAGGTATGTTGCTTATTATTATCGTTAATTTTTTTTATCGTATTGTTATTATCGTTTTCCTCTCATCTCTCTGTATTCTGTTGGCCAGAGGGGGATTAGTGTTGTGTGGTGAATATTGTAAGAGCTGTTAAACATTAAATCTTAATTTTGTGGGAGCTGATAGCATCTACTGATTGCCTCCCTCAGTAATGGATAATTAGTCATAATTAGATGGTGGTACACCAAGGTTGTTGCCATGGAAATACATCCACTTGTTGCTGTCAAGAGGAAACCTCAACTTTTTGAAACGCTTCTTCACTTGTTAATTGCACGCACAAACACACACATATACACACACACACACACACACACACACACACACATTCATAATAATAATAATAATATTGCAAACAAATCTGCAGACATATTGCCACCTTGTGATTAATATTTTTTGACACACTATTATTAGCTCATAGCATTGGTGTTGGTGACTTGTGATATGATATGGCAGAGCCTAAATTAGGCCAATTCCCTTGTGTGCGAGCGAAGCTCTCTATTTTAATAACCCAAAGTAATGGTGCTGCAGCCTCCCGTCAACCTCATATCACAACACTAGAGCTCCCTCCATTACCACACTGAGATGGGCAGACCATAGGATGACTGCCAGGGGTTTTTCACTTCTGAGATGTGTGTTCTTAGAACAGCACACAAACACACACACACACACACACACACACACACACACAGAGAGAGCTGACAGCCTGATGGATGATAGTGATTGAGAGCCTATTTTTATGCCATTTCTAATAAAATAATTGAGGTACGCATCTATCTACAAAAACGTGTTATTTTTGACACCCTCAGCTGTTCTTGTGTGTGCGTTTATATTAAACTGGCTTATTCCAGTTCAGCACCCCTATCATGCCTTGGAGGCACATCAGCTCAGAGGCCACAGGAAGGGGGAATGGGCTCCCGTCTGGCGCCCCTCTCTCCCGAGCTCTATCACATATTGATCCTGAATGTATAACTGGATGGATCTGTTTGTCTTTTTCCCCCTCAAATTTATGACTGCCCCGGGCGCTTATGAATTTAAGTTGACTGGCTGTGCTTCACTCCCAAATATGAGGTTCTCAAAAGTCATTTGAGAGCTCTGTGGCCAATGCGGAATGCAATTTACCAAACCATAAAAGCGAGACAATATCACATTATAAACATACAATGACAGGTAGTGGTTTTTTTTTTAATTTCATTTTATTTTCCTTTTCTTTTCTACCCATAAAAGGGCGCCATTACTTTAATGTCTTTCCACTTCTTATTGGATCTGGAGCTTCTCTATGCAGGCCTGAGTTCCAGTTTACCTTCATTGCTTCTTGTGTTCACATACACAATTATTTGTTTTTTAGAAAATTAACACAATGTATTATTTCTAGGATTTCATTTACATTTTACAAGTATTTTTTGTGAGTTCATTATAATAGTCGAACTTGCCGTGCCTATGAAACAGCACAGAACAGCGTAGAATGGATAATGATGCGAGAGTAATCACAGCTGAAATCACTAGCTGTGTGCAAAGTGCTGTGCTCAGCCAAATGGGCTTTGGGATTGGAGAGCTCTATATTGCACGTTAGAATGCCACTGCCAAGAGACAGTTAAGACACTGTGCATTGGGATGCACATAAGAATGCAGCACTTTTCTGCTTTCTCTCTCTCTCTCTCTCTCTCTCTCTCTCAGGAGAGTGTTAGTGTGTGCCTCTCTCTCTCTCTCTCTCTCTCTCTCTGTCTCTCTCTCAGGAGAGTGTTGGTGTGTGCCTCTCTCTCTCTCTCTCTCTCTCTCTGTCTCTCTCTCAGGAGAGTGTTGGTGTGTGCCTCTCTCTCTCTCTCTTTCTCTTTCTCTCTCTCTCTCTCTCTCTCTCTCTCTCTTTCTCTCTCTCTCAGGAGATTGTTGGTGTGTGCCTCTCTCTCTCTCTCTCTCTCTCTCTCTCTCAGGAGAGTGTGTGTGTGTGCCTCTGCTTCTGTGCACGGCCCTCGAAGGTCTGAGGCACGTGTACTGAATTCCGTCTGGAAGAATATCTTTGATTGATGTTAGCACAATCACTCACAAAGTTCTTTTTTTTTTGGTTCCGCTGTGCTGCTGAATACTGAGCTGTTTTTTATTACTCCGAACTGTGCGTCTTCATTAAGCCACCTGAACATGTCGGAGGAACAGCTGTCTCCATTTGGAGGCTCATCTTTAGTCAATAATGCAGACGTTCATGCATACATGCAGAGCCTTTAAGCCTCTCTCCTCACCATAGATTTGAATTGGATGTATATAAAATAATGCGAATGCGGGACTACGGTTAATGTGATTTACCAACAAGCTACTAGAGAGACAATTGGGCGCTGAGCCACTAGTAATGCGTCCGACTTAAAAAAAAAAAAAAAACGAAAAAAAAAGCTTTAAAATCCTTGCTGTTCAACTGTTGTACCTCTCCATGACTTTAAAGTCCACTTTGTTCCGTTTTTATTTTTTTTAACAGTTGATCTTCAAAGGCAGCTTCAGAAATCATTTCAATCATTTTGTGTGCAGTAGGAAAATAGATATTTCCAAGGCTGCATGCAGTCTTGGCCTCTTTAAACCTCTGAAACAGAAGATGTTTCTCTGGTCACCTTAAAGCAATCACAGAATGTTTATGCATTTTGCACCCACTGTTCTGTTAACTCCGGTCCTTTCTGTTGAATCACAACACTGGATGTCCCAGCACTGATGTAAATCTTGTTAGTTGTGTTTTGAGACGAGCCTAAATAGGTGCACAGTATGTGGAGGAGACGGATAGCAGCACTCAATGCCTCACACTGTCCTTCACCTCGTTACATCACACACACCATGCTTGTGTCCCCTTCACATTCAGCAGCTTGAGTCTGACATACTGTATCTATGTGCACATATTGATTTGTTTTGATATTTCAAATGAACGAGCTGTTTGAAAATACTTTAAATGCTTTTATTTCACATACCCTGAATGCAGCATTTGACTGGGTGAATGTTCATGAAGAGATGCTATTTGTTTCATGTATTATTGAGTTGGTGTTGTAAAATGCTCACCATTTTAGACAGAACAAGTGTTTCAAGGTTAACATTTCAATTTGTGACAGTTCATTCAAAGTCCTTTTGACAGCTAGACATGACATTAAATAATACAAATATCTGAGGAAATTCTTTGCAACTGCTACCACGTTTGTTGTCACTAAAAGACAGACTTCTAAAAGCAGGATGTCTTTGTCTGTTTGGGAAGGACGGCGGTCTAGGACGACCGGTCATCTCGTAACACCAGGGGTTCATGGCCTGTATTTCGCTACGTCTTACAGCCCGGTGTTCTCAAAAGAGTAGTGTTGTGTTAAGAGTCCATCACGGGCCCCAGCCGTGGCGCAACTGGCTGGGGCACCTGCACCGCACGCCGGCGACCCGGGTTCGATTCCCGCCCCGTGGTCCTTTCCGGATCCCACCCCTACTCTCTCTCCTGCTCATTTCCTGTCATGCTCTCTACTGTCCTGTCCAATTAAAGGCATAAAAAGCCCAAAAAAATAATCTTTAAAAAAAAAAAAAGAGTCCATCACGGTTGTAAACGCTCGTTCGTCTGTGCTTGGGGCCGAGGAGCGTCCGGCCGGTCAGCCTCCGTTTGAGCTCAGAGATGGACGCCCTGCAGGTGCGTCTGTGCTGCTGGACGGAGCAGCTTCTCACCTCTAGCCCCCTCTAGCCAAGGAAAAAGAGACTATTTTGGGAAGGTGTTTGACTTGAAGTGCTTCTGTTCAGTGCCCACTTGGCCACAACAAAAGCATTTCTATCCATCTCTGTAGTAGTGCGGTGTGGGGACGAGGCGTGTGCTGGAGGCTGGTGGGCCACAGGGACGAGGGCAGGTTGCAGAGGAGGGCTGATGGGCCACAGGGACGAGGGCAGGCTGCAGAGGAGGGCTGATGGGCCATTTGCTCCAGCAGGGTTGAGAGCTCAGCTCCGGGCCAGATGAGCACTGGCAGCAGTGAGGGCCGGACTGTGTGATGCTGGCCTGCTGCCGTCGCTGTCCGTGGTGCTGGAAATGGGTTCTGGAACACTCCAGAATGCTCCCAATTCCACAGTGACTCAGTGTACAGATGTGACATCTTAGAGATGTGCTGCTGAACAGGAACTGGGCCGCTGGATTATTCAGCACCATTTACGTTGAGGAACATACTAAATGAGTAATGTTAGATTTCCTAATTGCACCATTATTAATTGCCTTGAATACACAATTATTACTCAATTACACATTATACTTCACTGCCATTAGATTTGCCTTCTCTTAGTGGTCACTACTGTTGCTGACTACCAGGAAAGCATTTATTAGACTACCAAATACATGTCTAGTAGGAATGTTGATTTGCATACACCCTACGATACCTGTTTGTGGCAATTTCCACTCTGTTTCCAGGCTGTTCCAAATTCCAAATTTCAAGTTCCAAATTCCAAATTCCAAGTTCCAAATTCCAAAGGCCAAATTCCCTTCGGTTCATTCCTCACAGTAAGATTGCAGCACCATCGACATGCGTTCAAGAGTCCAATGTGGCATCCAGGCTGCTCTATCTCTGGTCAAAACGCCTACTCACAGCCTTTAAGAACTTACTGTGTTTTAAATTACTGTCTGTATTTTGCATTACTTCAGAAGAGACTTATAGCTGGCCTACCACAGGATACTTTTTACTTGATGGAGAGTGGTCTTTACATCATTACACTGAGTGGACATTATGGCACCTTTAGAAAGGTACACATCACTGGTTAAGGAGATTAAGTAAAAAGAAAACCTTCCTTCCCTCTATTTGTTCAGGCCGTGGCAAGCATTTGCAATAATAGATGTTCCTCTTTGCTCTCAAATGTTCCCTTTCTCAACGACCTCATCCATTATATTTGTTAGTTCTCCATTCAGCTGAAAAAGGGAGGAGGTTTTCAGACCGGACTGCACTCCAATCCGCGTCAAGACAGGAAATTATTCATAGAAAAGCAGAGGCTTCTTGTTCCCGAGCCACTCCGTGCGCTGTGTACGCAGGCAGCCTTCATTAATCATGAGAGGGAGCCGGCACACTCACACTCCAGCGCCGCGCGGAGAAACTCAGCCACAAGAGAATTCTTCTGGATGACATCATCTCAAAACACCAGTCTCTCAGAAAAAGAGCGCAGCACGCCTGTTTCAATCTCCCACGCCATCTAAACACTGGACATGCAAAGCAAACACACCATATTGACTAGTGACAAATGTGGCAACACGTCTCTGCTTTTTCATAATTGCCCCAATAGCCGTGGCCTCTTTAAAGGTCATCTATAGAACGCTCTTCAAAATGTCATCCAGGGAGAAAAAAAGAAGCTTCCGCAAGTTGCATCACCCCCGCCTTCCCCACACACACCATCAACATCTGCACTAATATTCTCTTGTGCAGTATACAACATCCCACACACTCCTACACACATACACACTAATATTCACCTGTGCAGTATACACACATACACACTAATATTCACCTGTGCAGTAATCAACATCCCACTCTCTCCTACACACATACACACTAATATTCACCAGTGCAGTAATCAACATCCCACTCTCTCCTACACACATACACACTAATATTCACCTATGCAGTATACACACACCTGCACTAATATTCACCTGTGCAGTAATCAACATCCCACACACCCCTACACACCTCCTCCTGCACCCAATTAATAAAGCAGAGATATGATACGTTAGTGTCCACTGTGGTCATTAATAAAGCAGCGATATGACTCGTTAGTGTCCCCTGTGGTCATTAATAAAGCAGCGATATGATTCGTTAGTGTCCCCTGTGGTCATTAATAAAGCAGCGATATGATTCGTTAGTGTCCACTGTGGTCATTATCAGTGCAATCGCACCACCGACAGCCAAAACAGCAATAACAGCAGCAACAACAACAACATCAACAACAACATCAACAACATCAACAACACCATGTGTTGAAGAGGCAGGATTCTTATTTGATGAAGGGGGCGGGGAGATGATTAGCGTAGCAGAGCCGAGGCTGAGCTGCCCGCCGGACGGAACGGAACGGAACACCTACACGGCGCTAACGGGGGGTTTCATCCTCGGCTAATTAATCAGCGGCGGGCGGCGGGTAATGACCGGCACCTCGGCCCGGTCGAGAGGCGGGGGGGGGGGGACGCCCCGGGGGGACAGGGGCAGCGCTGCCCTTTCACACCAGCAGACGGTAATTACCCTCTCCCTTTGACGAGGCCCCTCTGATGGGTGCGGGCAACTGAGCACAAAGGACACAAACACACACACCAGGCGTCATTAGCTGGACCCATGCTGGCCCCTGCTCCCAACCCTGTACAGGACACACACACACACACACACACACACACACACACATGGAAATGGCAAAGCTATTAACTCCTTTTTATGTTTCATATGGCCCACAAAATGGGGCCTATTGCTAGTGCACTGTGGATGGCTTTATTTCATTAGTTGAGCAGGTCAACCTCTGTCTGAATTTGAAGCAGTTTACATGATGAGAGGGAGGATTTGAAAAGCACACACACACATCATGGACAGTGTGAGCCGTTTGATGAATCAGGCAAGAAGTGTATTGGATTGGATCACAGAATTGGAAATATGAGCGTGTTGAAGGTATGAACCTGTTGCTTTGAGTGATCTCTGCACTGTACATCTTGACCCCGGTGAAATCCATCGAGATTCCACGGTTGCCCAACTCCTGTGTCATCTGATTCATGGTCCAGATGTTCGCCCCTGTGACTGGCAGGTCATTCCGCCCGCACCGCTGCCACTGCGCTCAATAGACGTGTCACACAATAGTGCACACACATGATGTGGCACTGATGGAGAGCACACACAACACACACACATGATGTGGCACTGATGGAGAGCACACACAACACACACACATGATGTGGCACTGATGGAGAGCACACATATGTGTGTGGGAGGATACGGGGGGGTGGTGGAGGCGCAAGGGGGTGGAGGTGGTGGAGGCGTGGGGGTGGTGGAGGAAGTGGGGGAGGAGGTGGTGGTGGAGGAGGTGGAGGCGTGGGGGTGGTGGAGGAGGTGGGGGTTGTGTGGGTGGTGGAGGAGGTGGGGTGGAGGAGGAGGTGGGGGTTGTGGGGGTGGTGGAGGAGGTGGGGTTTTGGGGTGGTGGAGGAAGTGGGGGTTGTGGGGGTGGTGGAGGAGGTGGTGGTTGTGGAGGAGGTGGGGGTTGTGGGGGTGGTGGAGGAGGTGGGGGGGGTGGGGGTGGTGGAGGAGGTGGGGTTTTGGGGGTGGTGGAGGAGGTGGGGTTTTGGGGTGGTGGAGGAGGTGGGGGGGGTGGGGGTGGTGGAGGAGGTGGGGTTTTGGGGGTGGTGGAGGAGGTGGGGGGGTGGTGGGGGTTGTGGGGGTTGTGGGGTTGGTGGAGGAGGTGGGGGTTGTGGGGTTGGTGGAGGACTCGCATGGCATGACATGCGGGCGGAGCACACAGGCCTCGTTTTGTGGGCCGTGAGCGATCGTGGCAGGACTGGTCATCAGGGGTCCTCTGGTGGGGGCCGTGTCTGTCCATCTCCCCGTGATTAAGGACACCAGCGGAGTCATCTCTTCACAGCCCCGAGCTAGCGCTGCCGTGGCTAGCACGTGCTAATGGCTTTCTGGCCCTCCTGATTGGTCTCCAGTAAATAACACGTCGGCTGATACATTGATCGGCTCTGTCAAATCAGCGCCACTGCTGAACTGTTCACCTGCAGTCAGGCTCTGTCTTTAACGCTGATGAAACCCCCAGCAGTAGCACACTGTAATCTAGTGGCCATCAACCTATTGATCCCTCTGATGACAAAACCAGCCTCTCGGGCCTGCTTATGGTCACACATGGCAACACCACCAGCAACAAGGATTAATAATGCAATTATGAATGCTCGCTTTTCAATACACCTCAATGCACTTAGATGGATTAAGCCTTGTGCTGGACTAAAACAGACCAGGGGATCTCCACTGTACTTCAAATCCAGGACCACGTCTAATCCATCCCAATCTGTTCTAATCTGTAAGAACTGAGAAACACAATGTATAGCAAACACAGTGTATTCTGCCTAAGATGTATTATGTGAAACACATGTGATTGCCTAAGATGTATATGTGAAACATATGTGATTGCCTAAGATGTATACAGTATGTTATGGTTATGGTTATGGTTATGGTGGTGGTGCGTAGCAGACGCTTTTGTCCAAAGCGACATACAAACAAAACAACACAATAATTAAATTTAGCAGTTGATCATGCTATAGTATCGACTAATAAGAATAGCTACTTAAACAATAAAGTGTCAATATAAGCAAACGATGACTAAATAGAAGAATATTATTTAAACAATAAAGTCATTCTATCAATTATAACAATAACGAAACATATGTGATTGACTAAGATGTATATGTGAAACATATGTGATTGAAACATGTGATTGCTTAAGATGTATATGTGAAGCATATGTGATTGTCTAAGATGTATATGTGAAACCTGTGATTGACTCTCCAGGCTCTGCGCTCAGTGATGGCGAGTGGCACGACGTCCGGCTCCTGGCCAAGGAGAACTCTGTCATGCTGACCATCGACGGTGACGAGTCGTCGGCCGTGCGCACCAACACCCCGATCCAGATCAGCACCGCCGGCTCGTACCACTTCGGAGGTAAGAAACCACGACGACAGGTGAAAAGATTCCCCAGCGTAGCGCTCTCCACACCTCAGCAGTCGCGCGCGCACGCGGCCCGGATGCAGTCTGACACGGCCTGCCATCGGCTGCCGTCGGCGCGGCGTTTCTCGCCTGATAATGTGCAGGGGGAGACGTCTTTCTGTTTTAATTTGCACTTCTTGAAGACGCTACATGAAACGCTGGCAGCCGGAGAGGCAAGAAGTGTCAGGAGAATCCTTGTAGCGTTGTGATCCTCCCACGGCATGGCCCCCGCCTCTAAGAAGATGGAGGAAGATGAAGAGCTTATTCTCCAACTTAAGATGGCCTTGAAAGGGGAGACGGAAACACCAAGAAAGGATGGAGAAGCTTTCATTGTTGGAATGCTTTGGGTGAAGTTTAAAGATGAGATTTTTTGAAAGTGAAAATATATTCGAACGATAACAGTATATAACAATACAATCACTTGTATAAGACTGATTAATATAATACTTATTTTCAGAACTGTTGAATTGAGTATTTAAGGGTGGATTGAAATGAGATTTCATAAAAGCTTTGAAGTTGCTGAGCAAATGTCAGAGCAGAAATTTGACATCAAAAAGATGTTAATTCGGTTTTAATAGCTCAGCTGTTGGACATGGCGTATGTGTGATGGATCAGAGACCCCTGACCACATTCAGCAAGTGGTCTGTCCACTCATGTCTATGAAGTCAAGCTTCAGCAGTCAAGCTGCCAGCGTTTAGAACTCGGCCTTTGTGATGTCATGGGCTTTGGTCATCCTACGCTTTGGTCATCCCAGCGTCCACAGCATGGTGACGATAACGGAGTTGGCATCTCCGGATATATGCAAAGTGCCCCCCATGCCCCCCCCCCCCCTGCCCCAGGGCCACGTGCCAGGCGCCATCCCAGTGCCTGCCTGTCCGTGGCTGGGGCGGCTGATAGCTTTATCGGCCTCACTTATCCCTGAAAGGCAGCAAATGAGAAAAGAGCTTTGCAGCGCGGCAGTGTGGGCCCTCAGTGAGAGGCGCCCTGACAGGACATTTACACATGACGACCTATAAACGCAGACACAAAGAGAGCTCCATCCCTCGCTCTCTCGCTCTCTCCCTCTCTCGCTCTCTCGCTCTCTCCCTCTCTCCCTCTCTCCCTCTCTCCCTCCTTCACTCCTCCTCTGTCTCTTCGCTTCCCTGTTTATCTCTCCATCTCATTTTGGCCTTCTCTCTGCTTGTCTCTGCTTGTCTCTCTTTATCTCTTTCTTTCTTCCGTCTGTCTCTTTCTCCCCCCCCCCCCTCTTTCCCCCTCCTCACACACACACACACACACACACACACACACACACACACACACACACACAAACACACACACACACACACACACCAACACACACCCACACTTCTCAACTGTCTCCCCTGCTTCCCAGCCTGCTTGGTTCCACCTGTGCGGATGATGGATGTGCTCAGGAGAAATGGCGTGATTGTCAATCAATGCTTCCTCATCCGTCGCTATTATTTCCTGGAACAGAGGAGATATGCCTGAGCCGCCTAATTTGTTTATCTCTGATTCTTCTCTTCTCTCTCTCTCTCTCTCTCTCTCTCTCTCTCTCTCTCTCTCTCTCTCTCTCTCTCTCTAGGACACCTTGACTCCACCTATCAGGGTGTTTTCTCTCTCTCTCTCTCTCTCTCTCTCTCTCTCTCTCTCTCTCTCTCTAGGACACCTTGACTCCACCTATCAGGGTGTTTTCTCTCTCTCTCTCTCTCCCTCCGTGTCCTTGCTGCCATTGTTCTTCCGCTCTTAAGAACACAACTCATAATGAGTTGTTCTCAAAAGTTAATGAGCTGCCACCAAACGCCATGTGTCGAGTGCTCGCCGCAACACACACATCGCGTCGGAACACCGTTTATTCATTAAGAGCAAAAAAACACCCGGCCGTCGTCACGTGTCCCATGCCTCGCGCGTGCAGGTGTGCGCCGTGTAGCGTTAACGAGCCGGCGCCATTTCACGGCTGGAGGTTAGCAACGCGGCGAGACACGGGCCACGGCACATCGCATTTAATGAGCGGCCTAATCAGCCAATCGCAGCGCGCGCCCAGTCATGTGTCCCTGACAGGAAGGTCACCCGCACAAATCACCTCAGCAGATTGGCCCGCGGGTGTCAGCCAATGACGAGGGCCTTTTTCATCACATCTGTTCACCAGCCTCTATCCAGCTGCCGTTCCACTCGGTGATGTCGAGGCATCGCGGTCCGCATCGGCTCTCCCTCTCGCCCGGTGCAGAGAGCGGATCAGTGTGGCTCAGTGTAGCTCGCTGCAGTCTTGATGCAATGCTGCTGTGCAGCGCTGCAATTTAGATGCAATATATAAACATTGAGTGAGGCAAGAAAAGCAATTTAACTTGAGGCAGTTTCACTTGAAATCCCATTAACGCCAAATTAAGCAACATTTTCAACAAGTGTTTATCTTGTTGAAGGCTTTAGCTGAAACCTTAGAGTGTGTAACAAAACGAGAGGGGATTTGAAAAAGTGCTTTAAAAGGTGAGCGTAATTGCATTATACACATCACTGCTAATTTGACCAGAGCTTGTAAAACATAGCTGAACATGCTGCCTTTGTGTAATTGTGCGTTATATTAAAAGGCAAAATAGGCGGCGTGAGCTGTATGCTACAGTACAGTACAGGCCAACCCAGATGAGGCCTTTTAGAATAGGTCTCATGAACCCATGCTATGTTTTCATAACATCTACTGTAGGTAGTAAATTATCAGAGTTTTAGAATAGCTCTCATGAAGCCATGCTATGTTTTCATAACGTCTAGGTAGTAAGTTATCAGAGTTTTCATGAAGCCATGCTATGTTTTCATAACATCTAGGTAGTAAGTTATCAGAGCTTTAGAATAGGTCTCATGAAGCCA